>NC_030678.2:172325807-172563307 GCF_000004195.4 Xenopus tropicalis | reverse complement strand
TGTGTATGTATGTATGTATGTATGTATATCTTTATTTATAAAGTGCTACTTATGTACCCAGCGCTGTACAGTAGAATACATTAATACAAACAGGGGGTTATTAAGATAATAATAGATAAATACAAAGTATAACAATAAATACAAATAAATACAGTTGCAATAAGTTAAGAGTCAAAGACACAAGAGGATGGAGGTCCCTGCCCCATAGAGCTTACACTCTAGATAGGAGGGATATATATACACAGTATATACACAATATGGCCTGAGAAGTGGAAAGCCTCATACATAACAAGGAATATTATAGAGACTCCGCCTTGCTCCTTTGTACAAAGGATAAATAATGGATGATCCCAGCCGAGCAGATCCCTATAAACTAGGTCTCCTACATAAAATAAAAGATTCCCCCCCCCCCCGTACAGTACAGGAATAAACACGTCGGCTCATATTAATAAGCTTTACCGGCCCTTGAAATGAATGTGCAGTGAGTGCGCTAAATGAACAGGCTGAACCTCCAGCTGCAGACAGTCAGGATAATGCTCTGTGGCTTTAATATGATATTTGGCGGAGCAGAAATCCCTGCTGGGATCCAATAGAAATGTAGGTCAGACAGATGGCAGCGCGCGGAATAATGCGAGTAAGAACCCCCTTATAATGTGTATCCTTCTTATACACCACGGGGGGTACAGGAGGCAGCTTGACCATTTCATTGCCACCTACTCAGACTTTACTCATGGCACTTAACCCCTCTTGGTGCAACCTTAACTCTTCTGACCCACATATATTGGGATGTTTTGGGAAAATCCACTGCCAAGTCTGCCCCCCCTGCACCGGGGGGAACTGTATGTGTCTTGGAATAATTCACTAAAAAGAAAATAATGTAACTTTATTTACCCATTAATGGCACCTTCTTCTGCCATTTTGCATTGAGGGACCCTCACATCACATAATGGCTCCTTCCGCTGGATTCTGACACAGCTGAGCTTGTATAGGGCTCACTTGGCAGAACTCGGGTTGTGTTTCTGACCCATTTTATACTCACAAAGGAGCCTTCGTCTGATTTGGAAGCATCACGGTCTGATGTGAGGCACAAAGTATTCACATGGGAGGCGGCTGCTTGGTAATTATTTATAAAGGCGAAAAGGCAAATCCAAGTGCCACGGTGGAGTCAACATTTGGCAGCAATCTCCCATGGGTCCCAGCAACAGCCATTATAGAGTCCCCCCTTTTATAGACTCCCAGGGGATTCCCTAAAGCTGCACGGAGCAGACGGAGAAGAAGAGAAGGAGAAGAAAAGAGATAAACATTGGAGAAAAGAGAAGATATTATGGACCTGAGCTGGTTCCAGAGCTTCTGAAAGGCTCTGCTGCACCTCAGGCTCATTATGATTGGCTGTGGGTGAATCAGTTATGATCGTCTAATCACCTCAAAGCCCACTAACCAGACAACAATACACTACACTGGATCATATAAGTGACAGGTAAGTCTCGCTCAGAAGATCCAGCGTGGCCGGAATGTCCACACACAATATCATTTAGTGGCTGAAGAACAGATCAGTCACATTTGGCCATCAGGACAGGAAAGTCACCCCGTGGAACATTGCTCTTAAGGCCCCCATACACGCGAGCAGATCTTTACCCGATATCCCCACCTACGGGTGGGCAATATCAGGGAACGTGTAGGCTAATTCGATCATTTGGCCCTGGGGATCGATTTATAACGACGGGTATAGGCAAAGTCGGTTCAGGGACCGCATAAACGAGCCGATGTGGTCCCCAATCCGACTAGATTTTTTAACCTGCCCGATCGAGATCTGGCCGATTTCAGCCCAGATATCGGTCGGGCAGGCCCGTCGGTAGTGCCCATACACGGGCCGATTAGCTGCCGAATCTGTCTAAGGGACCCATATCGGCAGCTAGAATCGCCCAATGTATGGGGACCTTTAGACTTAACTATTTTATCCAATCCAATGATATTATCTGTGTACCTATAAAGATAATAGATCTGCTCCATATCTGTTAGCGGCTGCTGAAGCCTTGGGCTGTGACCTGTAGATACTACACAGTGTGAGTGGTAAGTGGGCCAAGCAACTCCAAGCCTTGCCAACCACCGGCCCGATATGAGTGTTCCCTCCCCGTCTCTTACCGTCGGTGCCATAACACCTTAACGAAGCGCTGCTCGTACTGCGAGACACATCAGGCACATTGCTTTGTATCACCATTATTAAGCACTTGTGGTTTAATTTGTGGTTTTCTCACTGAGAGTCATTAGACGGTGCCGACCCGGAGCTGACAGCTAGAGTTGCTACACGATGTGCAGAAGGTTGTGGTTACCCACGCGCTGCCTATTTCAGCATTCGGCGGCTATAGACATAGGGCTGAGGAGAAATAAACACAAAATGAGCCGTTCTGATTACCAGGCGAGGCCACAAAGGCCCGGGCCTAGGGCGGCACAAACGTAGGGGAGGCATGCCGCCCCGCCGCAGCACAATTTTGACATTTTGCTCCCATACGGAGCAATGGGGACCTCTCCCCAATGCTCCATATGGGACCTTTACTGTTCGCGGGGGGGCTTGGGGGGGCGAAGAATGGGGGCTGCCTCGGGGCGCCTCCATTAGAAATCCGGTCCTGCTGGTGACTGGAGAAAGGAATACATTGGCACAATGGTGCCGGCGCGAAGGTAAAATATCATTGGTCTATGCACATTAGCACTAAGGCTTAAAAAGAAATTGTAATTAAAATTCATATAACTTTAACGACCCCAACTTGGAATTTCCCCCTGTGTGAGAGCAGGAACCAAGCTTGGGCAGAATGCCAGAGCTAGGGGCAAGCCTTAGTGCTAATGTGCATAGGCCAAGCTTAGGCCCAGACTGTAAGGAGGGCTGGGCTTATATAGGGCAGGGTGAGCTCTGATTGGCAGACCCAAAGCCACCAATAAGGATGCCAGGGTGCTATAACTAGGCCAGGGATCTCAGGGAAATGAGTGCTTGCCGGCTGCTCTCCTGGCCCAGTGGTTGGGGAAAAGCAGCCAGCAAGTCCCAGGTTCAAACCCCAGCAAAGCCTTACACAGGTAAGGGGTGTGACTTAATGCCCTCAGCATTATTAAAGAAAACAAAAATAGTGAGAGTTTAGAGTAAAAAAATAACAGTTTTGTGGGCCTTAACTGGCCCCTAGAAGCCAACTGGTCTTCCCCCCTATTGTTACATCACTGGGTGGCCATTACTCAGAACTCACCCCCACAGAATAGCCACTCAGTGGTGTAACCCTTTCCTGGCACACTCCCGTAGGACAGGATCACACACACTTTTCTGGCCAATCCAGAAGCCCTGAAACCTCTTTTGCTATGACAGACACTGGGAACTGGGATTTACGGCGCAGTGCCTCCACCTAGTGGGCAATGAGGGGAATTCCACAAGGAAAATCAAACTCACACCATTTGCAGTAACCACGATAACATTATATAAAAGATAAACATGCAACAGTATTTGCTATAAGGAGTAATCCTGCCCTGGGGAACCCATGTGGTCTGTCAATCCGTGGTCTCTCAGTGTCTCACAGTCCCACACTCTCTCTGGTTGGACAAAGCACTTGCCCAGTTCAGTCCCTGGCAATATGTCCCTTCCCAAAGTACCCCGGGTAGCACTACCCGCTTCTCCCTTTTGGATAAGGCAGTTGCTCCCACATAGCAGGCTCACAATCAACCCCCATCCACACACAGGGGCCACACAAGGACGGCAACCGGCATCCACAGGCAGCAGAACTCTCTCTCTATGGCTGGAGCTAAAGGCTTCTCCCAAGTGGAGCACCCCACAGCCTTTCATGGTTCTGGCAGCTCTTTTACTTTCTCCACTGCACTCTCACTGTAAAGGTCCCCATACACCTACGGGGGGGGGGGCGATATAGGGGAGCATGGGGCCAAATGATCGAATTATATTGGCGGCAATGGGGCAGACGGTTCTGGGACCGCATCAAATAAATAAAGTTATACATACATACATCAATGAGCCAATGTGGTCCCCGATCCGACTACATCTTTTAACCTGCCTGATCGATATCTGGCCAATTTCAGGCCAGATATTGGTCGGGCAGGCCCCTCGTTGCTGCCCCTACACGGGCCTATAAGATGCTGAATCAGTCTAAGGGACCCATATCGGCAGCTACAATCGGCCCGTGTATGGGGACCTGTAGCAGGGGTTCCTTTGCGACCTCCCCTGCCCACCCCATGGATTTGGCTCCAAACCCCTATATTTTTCTCTGACTCCTCCTCCTTTTCCTAGAGAAGCACTGGGGCTCCTATCCAATCAGATTGCTCTCTAGCCTGTAACTGCAGAGTTGCCAACCCCCCTATTTTTGGGGGGAGTTGCCCAATTGGTTTTTATTTTTTATCTCTGATGCCCAACAGATGATGAATAGGGCACAGCAGTGATCCAGACACCAGGGGGGTATTAACTACCTCAACCACAGCTATTTTTGCGCTAAAATGGACGCAGTCATTCCGCTTCATTGTTTCAGAAGTCAGAACCCGCAGTGCAGAGACTGTAACCAGCCAGACAGATACCGCTTCCAATATCTATTCTGTTTACAAATAACTATAGAAAACATGTGATTAAGGCATATTAGGGGGCTCATTAATAAACACTGGGCACACTTGCACTTGGGCAGTAACCCATAGCAACCAATTAGCGATTTCAGCCAGCTGCACGTTGATCAGTAAAAAAAACAAACATATGGTTAGTTGCCATGGGTTACTACCCAGGTGCAAATTTGTTTATAAATGATCCCCCCCCCCCCCACTTTGAATCTTTTTTTCATTATTCAAACAACAGTTTTCGGGTGGAGCTCCCTGTTGAAGAAATGCTGCGCCATTAGATTGTATCTGGGGCAAATAAACAACTGTGGGTAGGAGGGGGTTAATATTAGGAAACACATAATAACCTCACAGAGTAACATTTAATGTCTATTAAGTAAAAAAAAAGAGGTTTGGTCCCTCGCCCGCCCTTCCTTCCTCCTGTAGATTTCATCTCCATCATCATCATCAGCATTTACTGCACAACCTGCGGCTGTTTCTTCTGCTTCCCCCGCGTCCCACTTCCCTCACTTCCTGGTAAAAGAAATGTATGAGAGACACCACTAATGCCCCATACACATCACTTGCCCCATGTTCCCAACTAATAAAGGGGAAGATTTACTAAAGGGTGAGAATTTCTCACCTAAATTGTTTTTGCCCAATAGATTTTTTTGGCCAAAGTTTTTCCACATCTATCAAAATTTCAGTATCAATTTCTATTGGGAAATGCTAAATTCAATCCAACTGGCAAAGTAACAACTCAAGTTGTGAAAAATACCAATTAGGGATGCACGGAACACTAGTGATGAGCGAATTTTTTCACCAGGCATGGATTCGCAGCGAATTTCCGCAGAACTTCTGTGAAAATTCGGCACGGAAAAATTTGCGGTGTGGAAATTTTTTTCCACGCGCGTCAAATTGGGCGCGGTCACGTAAAAATAAGGGATTTGGTTCGGCTGGGACTGCAGATCCGTCTGAAACCGAATCTTTAAAAAAACGTCGGGATTCGCCCGAATCCCAAACTGAATCCGGAATTCGGCGCATCCCTAATAACAATGAAAATGACATTCTTCCTTTCTTTTTTGGTCTCTCAAAATTTGTGATTTCAAAAATAAAAAATTGCTAAAAAATACACTTTCCATTGTCTGTATAGGGGGAACAAGCTTTAGTCGGCCAATCAAAATTTCAATCACATTTTGAAGATTTATTTTGATTCATCATTTTCAATTCACGTTGAAAAAATATCATTTTGGAAACAGAAATTAGTTTTTGTTTGCTGAAATCTTGACAAAAATTGAGATTTGAACTTATTTTTACCACTTCTCAGTATCTTTCTGAAATATATAAATCAATTAACTGGTCATGGAGGAGCCAAATAAGGGCTGTGATTGGCTATTAGGGGCCTCTATGCACCCTATCAGCTTACAGGGGCTTTATTTGGTAGGAAATCTTGTTTTTATTCAACCAAAACTTGCCCCCAAGTCAGGAATTCAAAAATAACTCCCTGGTTTGGGGGCACTGGGAGCAACACCCAAGGGGTTGGGGAGCAACGTGTTACCCCTGAGCCACTGGTTGGGGATCACTGCTGTAAAGGGATCTGGGAAGGTTTAAGATCTTGAATACAAGAAAACAAAGTAATGAAGATTAAAGAAAATCAACAATTTTCTACAAATCGATTTAAAAAATTTAACTAAAAATAGTCCCTTAATGTTACACATTATTTCAATAGAACATAATCACAGTATTTATGATAAGTGTGATAATTTTGTCAATTATTGTCACATTTTACCCATATACCATGTGGAGCTGAGCCCATACGGAAAGTCTATATACTGATTTCTGCTTTTATTTTTGGAGCTGAATCATTGTTTTGGGGTGGGCGGGGCTGTTTCTCAGTTGTGGGCAGGTTGTTAAACCATAAGGCAGTTTCAGTTACCCACCTACTGGCACAAACACTCTTATAACTGCCGATAGTGATCCACATACGTCTATATACTGTGTATTCATTAGAGAGTAACCATTAAATAAACCCAATAGGGCTGTTCTGCCCCCAATAAGGGGTAATTATATCTTAGTTGGGATCAAGTACAGGTACTGTTTTATTATTACAGAGAAAAGGGAATCATTTAACCATTAAATAAACCCAATAGGGCTGTTCTGCCCCCAATAAGGGGTAATTATATCTTAGTTGGGATCAAGTACAGGTACTGTTTTATTATTACAGAGAAAAGGGAATCATTTAACCATTAAATAAACCCAATAGGGCTGTTCTGCCCCAATAAGGGGTAATTATATCTTAGTTGGGATCAAGTACAGGTACTGTTTTATTATTACAGAGAAAAGGGAATCATTTAACCATTAAATAAACCCAATAGGGCTGTTCTGCCCCAATAAGGGGTAATTATATCTTAGTTGGGATCAAGTACAGGTACTGTTTTATTATTACAGAGAAAAGGGAATCATTTAACCATTAAATAAACCCAATAGGGCTGTTCTGCCCCCAATAAGGGGTAATTATATCTTAGTTGGGATCAAGTACAGGTACTGTTTTATTATTACAGAGAAAAGGGAATCATTTAACCATTAAATAAACCCAATAGGGCTGTTCTGCCCCAATAAGGGGCAATCAATTAAAATCAATTTTAAAAATCTGAATTGTTTGATTAAAATGGAGTCTATGGGATTTCTGTAATTCAGAACTTTTTGGATATTTGGTTTCTGGATAACGGATCCCATACCTGTATTTGATAAATTGTCTAAAGAAAAACAACAAGACAATGTACAGTGGGTAAGATTATAAAAGTGGAGACAGAGTTGCTCTCTTACATCTCATTACCTTTTTGTGGGAATTTCACAGCTTTGTTTCCCTTTACAATAAAAAAAATTAGTATATTTCCTTTCCTTTTTTATAAATCCCCTCTATATTCAGGGGTTTGATCATATCATATAGCCCTGTTACATTTATGGTGACACGGGGGGGCGGGGGGGGGCAGGTTTGGCAAAATGCCAAATTGAATTTGAATTTTGAAAATACATACTTCCATTGAGTTCTGCTGTGACGGCTGATACCGTAGAAAGGAGAATTACTGTGTAGAACCAGGGGCAGATGGTGGGGAGGAAAGGAGATCTCACCATCAGTATATGAAGGGGTTCCTTACTGTAAGGGCAGTCAGGTTATGGGATTCCCTACCAAGAGAGGGGGAATGAGTGATACATTGGGGGTGGGGAGGAAAGGGGATCTCACCATCAGCATAGGAAGGGGTAACTTACTGTAAGGGCAGTCAGGTTATGGGATTCCCTACCAAGAGAGGGGGATGAGGGATTCATTGGGGGTGGGGAGGAAAGGGGATCTCACCATCAGCATAGGAAGGGGTTCCTTACTGTAAGGGCAGTCAGGTTATGGGATTCCCTACCAAGAGAGGGAGAATGAGTGATTCATTGGGGGTAGGGAGGAAAGGAGATCTCACCATCAGCATAGGAAGGGGTTCCTTACTGTAAGGGCAGTCAGGTTATGGGATTCCCTACCAAGAGAGGGGGAATGAGTGATTCATTGGGGGTAGGGAGGAAAGGAGATCTCACCATCAGCATAGGAAGGGGTTCCTTACTGTAAGGGCAGTCAGGTTATGGGGTTCCCTACCAAGAGAGGGGGAATGAGTGATACATTGGGGGTGGGGAGGAAAGGTGATCTCACCATCAGCATAGGGAGGGGTTCCTTACTGTAAGGGTAGTCAGGTTATGGGATTCCCTACCAAGAGAGGGGGAATGAGTGATACATTGGGGGTGGGGAGGAAAGGGGATCTCACCATCAGCATAGGGAGGGGTTCCTTACTGTAAGGGTAGTCAGGTTATGGGATTCCCTACCAAGAGAGGGGGAATGAGTGATACATTGGGGGTGGGGAGGAAAGGGGATCTCACCATCAGCATAGGAAGGGGTTCCTTACTGTAAGGGCAGTCAGGTTATGGGATTCCCTACCAAGAGAGGGGGAATGAGTGATTCATTGGGGGTGGGGAGGAAAGGAGATCTCACCATCAGCATAGGAAGGGGTTCCTTACTGTAAGGGCAGTCAGATACAATACATTAAGCGTACATATGAGGGCAGGTAGGCAGTGGGAATGTAGCCATGGTGGAACCGTGGTTTATAATATAATGACCCCTTTTTGTGCTTTCAGGAACCCAGCGCACCCCAACACTGATACAGAGCCGGAACCCTACACCCCGAAATGAATGGAATAGAGACGTGTGTATGGGAATGTGCCGTATGGAGAGCGCTGATAGCGGGAATGTCCAACGATCAAACCCTGTGAACTTCAGCTCCCAGCAGCCCCGGTTACCCACCCCTGGGAGTTGCAGTTCACACAGCAGGGGGGGCGGTATCCCTACTCTGTAGCCTGCATGGGGTATGTTGCCACGAGCGCGGAGGCATGAAGCAACGCCCAAGCCTTGGAACAGAAGCAGCTGATTCGCTACGGCTGGATTATTATAGCCAATAGCCCGGCAGATTCCCAGGGGCTTTTATAGTGTAAAACTGCCAATAAGTGCCCCAGTAGGGAGGAAAATACATATTTTTGTATATAGTTATGGTAAAAGGTAATGTATCACTAGGCCAATGGATGGCAGAACCTACAGGCAGGAAGCCCCCAGGAAGTGTCTAGAATGGAGGAGGTCCAAGGCCATGAAGCCTTCTTCAGGAGATCTTTGGCTTTATCACAATCAGAGAAGCCTGTACCCCAATACCAGGCCCAGGGGCATCTGGCTGTTCTTGGTTAGGGCTAAACTAAACCTAGATAGGTAACAAGGGCAACTCTAGAACCATCAAGGGGAGCCTATAGGAGACCAGCAGAACCCCACATTGCTTCAGAGAGAAAAATAGGAACGTGAATTTGCTTCAAGGGTTAGTTGGGGGGAGCAGGGTCAGACTGGGGGGAGCAGGGTCAGATTGGGGGGTGCAGGGTCAGACTGGGGGGAGCAGGGTCAGATTGGGGGTGCGGGGTCAGACTGGGGGGAGCAGGGTCAGATTGGGGGTGCAGGGTCAGACTGGGGGGAGCAGGGTCAGACTGGGGGGAGCAGGGTCAGACTGGGGGGAGCAGGGTCAGACTGGGGGAGCAGGGTCAGACTGGGGGGAGCAGGGTCAGACTGGGGGGAGCAGGGTCGGACTGGGGGGAGCAGGGTCGGACTGGGGGGAGCAGGGTCGGACTGGGGGTAGCAGGGTCGGACTGGGGGAGCAGGGTCGGACTGGGGGGAGCAGGGTCGGACCGGGGGGAGCAGGGTCGGACTGGGGGGAGCAGGGTCGGACTGGGGGTAGCAGGGTCGGACTGGGGGAGCAGGGTCAGACTGGGGGGAGCAGGGTCAGACTGGGGGGAGCAGGGTCGGACTGGGGGAGCAGGGTCGGACCGGGGGGAGCAGGGTCGGACCGGGGGAGCAGGGTCAGACCGGGGGGAGCGGGGTGGGGGAGCGGGGTCGGACCGGGGGAGCAGGGTCGGACCGGGGGGAGCGGGGTCAGACTGGGGGGAGCGGGGTCGGACTGGGGGGAGCGGGGTCAGACCGGGGGGAGCGGGGTCAGACTGGGGGGAGCAGGGTCAGACTGGGGGGAGCAGGGTCGGACCGGGGGGAGCGGGGTCAGACCGGGGGGAGCGGGGTCAGACCGGGGGGAGCAGGGTCGGACCGGGGGAGCAGGGTCGGACCGGGGGGAGCGGGGTCAGACTGGGGGGAGCGGGGTCGGACTGGGGGGAGCGGGGTCAGACCGGGGGGAGCGGGGTCAGACCGGGGGGAGCAGGGTCGAACTGGGGGGAGCAGGGTCGGACCAGGGGGAGCTGGGTCAGACCGGGGGGAGCATCCCCTAACCCCCCACAGGGGCCCCTGTTGAGCCCATATTGATCAGGCAGGTTAAAAAATAGTCAGATTGGGGACTGCATTGGCTCGTTGATGTGGTCCCCAAACCGACTGTGCCTATACCCGCCGTTATAATCCGATTGAATGGCTGTGCTGTTTGTTTAATTTGTAAGGAAATGTCATAATAAATATGTTTTGCTCCGTGCAGTGGTGTGTGATTGTTCCCAAATACTAAGAATATTACAAGAAAGGGAAAGTACATCCCCAATATAATAATATCAGCTGCTTATATATATAATAATAATATAATATTACACGCCTAGAGGAGTTGCTTCTCCCCGTGGCAAGAAAAAAAACAAGCGAAATTCATTTATTCGCCAGTAAAGGTAAGATGAGGCCTTGAAAACAAGAATAAACAGGAAATCACTTGTTCTTAAAAATAGTGGGGTTTTTATAACCACATCCTGGAGGCAGACTCCCCGCGGGTTAGAGCTACAGAGTAAATAATAGCGGAATAAAAAAGAAACGAGTTGGAAACCGAGTTCTGACTGATGAATCATTTTCACTACATTTATCAGAGAGTCGCATTTCCCCAAGGTCCAAGGATATTGTGTTAGTTTCACCCATACCAACGTGTTGTGGAAAGGCACAGCAGATAAAGTGCTACTGAGCAATTGTTAATGTTACTGGGGATTATTTTGAAACATATTGGGTCCAAATCATGTGTTAGAATTAGGACTCAGCGCTCATAGGCACCATCTTGTCTGATACGGAACCAGTTTGACTGGAGGAAAACAGCTGCTCAGCAGTATTTTATTAAAAAGAAAGCAACACGGTCTCTACCTGGAAACTGCAAACCTGTAAGTCTGACATTTTTAACACTGTCCATGCAACCTGTGCTGAAGTTGCAATTACTAAGTCCAAAGTCACAATGGTGCAAAGCCCCTTCACAGGCCCAGAATGGCAACCTGTAGAGTCTGGCAAGTCTGGAGGTGTGTTGGCACTGAATAACCATGGTGCAAAGTGCTCCCTGTATGGCATTTAAAAGGGGGAAAAATTGTACAGTGAAAAAGGGTGAAAAATCATCTTTGATTTTTTGTTATTACACTTTTTTGTTCAGCAGCTCTGCAGTTTGGAGTTTCAGCAGCTATATGGTTGCTAGGGTCCACATTACCTTAGCAACCAGGAAGCAGTTTGAATGAGAGACTGATATATGAATAGGGGAGGGGCTGAATAGAAAGAAAAGTAATAAAAAGTAACAGTAACAATAAAACTGGAGCCTCACAGAGCAATAGGTTTCTAGTTGCCGGGGTCAGTGACCCCCATTTGAAATCTGCAATGTTATACCATGGTCAGTTCTTAGCATCTTTTCAATTGGTCTTCCCTTTTTATTTTTTATAGTTTTTAATTATTTTCTTTCCTCTATTGACTATTTCCAGCATTCAAAAGGGGGTCCCCGACCCCGGCAGCCGAAAACATATTGCTGGGCGAGGCTACAATTTTACTGAATTTGTTACTTTTTATCATTTATCTTTCTGTTCAGACCCTCTCCCATTCATATTCCACATTCTCATTTGAACCAGTGCCTGGTTGCCAGGGTAATTTCGACCCTAGCAACCATATAGCTGCTAAAATTGCAAACTTTAAAGTTGCTGAATATAAAGCTAAATAATTACAAAATTATACATAATGAAAAAACGAAGACCAATTGCATATTGTCTCAGAATACAGAAATGGAATTTCAAGTTAATATAAAGCTGAACTAGCCCTATACAGGGTTTAAATCACTGAAGGCAAAACACAGTAAAATACAGGGATATACTGATAGGAACATATATTACCTATTTGTTTCTGGGACAATATACAATTAATTATTACATTAAAAAACATTTATAATTAGTATCAATTCTTTTGTCTATTGCTAAATGGCTCCTCTGATATATTGGAGCCCACAGTGGGTTTCACTGCTCCCTTGTGGTTTCTGGGACTTCATATAAAGTGATTTATTGCTTTATGTGTCACTCATTGTGCCTTGTGTTATAAAGACACTCACATACACTGTGTATATATATACTGTATATTCACACATATATTTATAGGTGTCCAATGTGGGCAATGGAAAGGGCAAGGGATGAGCCTGAATCACAGAATAGAACTTGTTATACAGATATGGGTGTTACACTCACCTTCTTACTGCTTCCTATTCCTATCATCTACACACAAACTATTTCTATTCTGGTACATTCAAACCTGAAACATGAAATAAACCCAATAGGGCTGTTCTGCCCCAATAAGGGGTAATTATATCTTAGTTGGGATCAAGTACAGGTACTGTTTTATTATTACAGAGAAAAGGGAATCATTTAACCATTAAATAAACCCAATAGGGCTGTTCTGCCCCCAATAAGGGGTAATTATATCTTAGTTGGGATCAAGTACAGGTACTGTTTTATTATTACAGAGAAAAGGGAATCATTTAACCATTAAATAAACCCAATAGGGCTGTTCTGCCCCAATAAGGGGTAATTATATCTTAGTTGGGATCAAGTACAGGTACTGTTTTATTATTACAGAGAAAAGGGAATCATTTAACCATTAAATAAACCCAATAGGGCTGTTCTGCCCCAATAAGGGGTAATTATATCTTAGTTGGGATCAAGTACAGGTACTGTTTTATTATTACAGAGAAAAGGGAATCATTTAACCATTAAATAAACCCAATAGGGCTGTTCTGCCCCCAATAAGGGGTAATTATATCTTAGTTGGGATCAAGTACAGGTACTGTTTTATTATTACAGAGAAAAGGGAATCATTTAACCATTAAATAAACCCAATAGGGCTGTTCTGCCCCAATAAGGGGTAATTATATCTTAGTTGGGATCAAGTACAGGTACTGTTTTATTATTACAGAGAAAAGGGAATCATTTAACCATTAAATAAACCCAATAGGGCTGTTCTGCCCCCAATAAGGGGTAATTATATCTTAGTTGGGATCAAGTACAGGTACTGTTTTATTATTACAGAGAAAAGGGAATCATTTAACCATGAAATAAACCCAATAGGGCTGTTCTGCCCCAATAAGGGGTAATTATACCTTAGTTGGGATCAAGTACAGGTACTGTTTTATTATTACAGAGAAAAACAAAAATTAAAAAAAAAATGTTAATTATTTGATTACAATATACTGTTTGGGGTCATTTCCCTATGGGACCAAACTGTAAATGATATCCCTATAAATGGAACTTAGTGATTTATTTTCTGTTATTTTTCATGACTAAAACTTATATATTATATTAAAAAAGTACCCACTGTTGTAAAATAAGACAAAATTAGAATATATAATATCCCTATATGTTACAATAGGGGGCACTTTATTCACTATATATTATAAGGAACTCCTCGGGGGCTTATAATATCCCTATATGTTACAATAGGGGGCACTTTATTCACTATATATTATAAGGAACTCCTCGGGGGCTTATAATATCCCTATATGTTACAATAGGGGGCACTTTATTCACTATATATTATAAGGAACTCCTCGGGGGCTTATAATATCCCTATATGTTACAATAGGGGGCACTTTATTCACTATATATTATAAGGAACTCCTCGGGGGCTTATAATATCCCTATATGTTACAATAGGGGGCACTTTATTCACTATATATTATAAGGAACTCCTCGGGGGCTTATAATATCCCTATATGTTACAATAGGGGGTACTTTATTCCCTATATATTATAAGGAACTCCTCGGGGACTTATAATATCCCTATATGTTACAATAGGGGGCACTTTATTCACTATATATTATAAGGAACTGCTCGGGGACTTATAATATCCCTATATGTTACAATAGGGGGCACTTTATTCACTATATATTATAAGGAACTGCTCGGGGACTTATAATATCCCTATATGTTACAATAGGGGGCACTTTATTCACTATATATTATAAGGAACTCCTCGGGGGCTTATAATATCCCTATATGTTACAATAGGGGGCACTTTATTCCCTATATATTATAAGGAACTCCTCTGTTACTTATAATATCCCTATATGTTACAATAGGGGGTACTTTATTCACTATATATTATAAGGAACTCCTCTGTTACTTATAATATCCCTATATGTTACAATAGGGGGTACTTTATTCACTATATATTATAAGGAACTCCTCGGGGGCTTATAATATCCCTATATGTTACAATAGGGGGCACTTTATTCACTATATATTATAAGGAACTGCTCGGGGACTTATAATATCCCTATATGTTACAATAGGGGGTACTTTATTCACTATATATTATATGGAACTCCTCTGGGGCTTATAATATCCCTATATGTTACAATAGGGGGCACTTTATTCACTATATAGTCTATAGGAAATGCCCTTCTCCTAATTCAGAGCTTTCTGGATAATGGATCCCATACCTGTGATGTATTTCTATGGGCCCCAGCAATTTCCATGCATATTATATATTATAGCTAACAGACATCTTACAATAAACAAACAAGTTATAAGCAGGACGGGGTTTTTCTTTTTTTAAAGGGGAACTATCATGGCAAAAAATGTAACATAAAGTTCATTGCACGGATATACACAACTGTCTAAATATGTATAGTCACTTAAATACTCTGCACTGTCTCTAAATGACTCAGGTTTCTGTTTATTTACTCTCCCTATTGCTGGCAATCAGTCTCTGCATGGGGATTTGGGTCACGGTGGGTTCTTTTGAAAGACACTTACTGGGTTACTTGTTTCAAAAATGGTGCAGAATTTTTGATTGACTGCATTTAGAAAATTCCTTCTTGCACTGAGAGACAGTTTACATTCAGTTTTTGTTGTTAAGATAGTGCCACTTTAATACAGGTATGGGATCTGTTATCCGGAAACCCATTATCTGCAAAGCTCCAAATTACAGGAAGGCCATCTCCCATAGATGCCATTTAAATCAAATAATTTTTTTTCATTGATTCCCTTTTCTCTGTAATAATAAAACAGTACCTGTACTTGATCCCAACTAAGATATAATTACTCCTTATTGGGGGCAGAACAGCCCTATTGGGTTTATTTAATGGTTAAATGATTCCCTTTTCTCTGTAATAATAAAACAGTACCTGTACTTGATCCCAACTAAGATATAATTACCCCTTATTGGGGCAGAACAGCCCTATTGGGTTTATTTCATGGTTAAATGATTCCCTTTTCTCTGTAATAATAAAACAGTACCTGTACTTGATCCCAACTAAGATATAATTACCCCTTATTGGGGGCAAAACAGCCCTATTGGGTTTATTTCATGGTTAAATGATCCCCTTTTCTCTGTAATAATAAAACAGTACCTGTACTTGATCCCAACTAAGATATAATTACCCCTTATTGGGGCAGAACAGCCCTATTGGGTTTATTTCATGGTTAAATGATTCCCTTTTCTCTGTAATAATAAAACAGTACCTGTACTTGATCCCAACTAAGATATAATTACCCCTTATTGGGGGCAGAACAGCCCTATTGGGTTTATTTCATGGTTAAATGATTCCCTTTTCTCTGTAATAATAAAACAGTACCTGTACTTGATCCCAACTAAGATATAATTACCCCTTATTGGGGCAGAACAGCCCTATTGGGTTTATTTCATGGTTAAATGATTCCCTTTTCTCTGTAATAATAAAACAGTACCTGTACTTGATCCCAACTAAGATATAATTACCCCTTATTGGGGCAGAACAGCCCTATTGGGTTTATTTCATGGGTAAATGATTCCCTTTTCTCTGTAATAATAAAACAGTACCTGTACTTGATCCCAACTAAGATATAATTACCCCTTATTGGGGGCAGAACAGCCCTATTGGGTTTATTTCATGGTTAAATGATTCCCTTTTCTCTGTAATAATAAAACAGTACCTGTACTTGATCCCAACTAAGATATAATTACCCCTTATTGGGGGCAGAACAGCCCTATTGGGTTTATTTCATGGGTAAATGATTCCCTTTTCTCTGTAATAAATGTAAAGAAGGTGCAGAGCTATTTAATTCTTCATTAAAGTTAAATTGAGGGGTTCGGCTGTAGCCCCAGTGCTTTTCAATTAATTAATAATGACATAATCCTATAAAGTTAGGTGTCAGTATTTGAAGACACAGCAGACAGTTGCAGGACATTTATACACAAGAGAACAAGGTGGGGGGGTACTATGTGGGAGAAAAGGCAAATAAGGATAAAATTATCATAGAAAAGGCAAACCATAGGGGCTTTGTTTGGGATAACAAGAAAAAAAAATGCTAAGGTTTGGGATCTGATATCCAGAAACCGGAAATGATTTTTCAGTAGACTTTTTGTATACAGATCCAAATTATAGAAAGATCCCTTATCCAGAAATCCCCAGGTCCCCAGGACCTTGCTGAATTCTGTCTCTGTAGCAAGTATTAATAAATAAAAGTCAACAGACAGTAATGCAAATAATAATAATAATAAGTAGAGTAGGGACGGGGGCCCAGAGCTGATTGGGCAGGAACGGAACATAATGACTCTGCTTAATTATTAAGTAATTGGTTTTCCTGCAGTGACTAAATTCTACACTAATGGGAGACCGGATATATAAAAGGACAGAGAAATGCAGGAAATTCAGAGAGGGGATATCAAATGGCTCATGAAAATTATTTTTTTATTATTATTATCATTAATAAGATCAGAAATTGTTTTCCGAAGTAAAGCAGTTATTTAATCATTAACCATTAACTTAACTTTTAGTAGGTTATAGCAATGCCTATTCTAAACAACTTTTCAATTGGTCTTCATTATTTTTTTCTTATAGTTTTTAAATTGTTTGCCTTTTTCTTCTAACTCTTTGCAGCTTTTAGATGGGGGTCACTGACCCCGGCAGCCTATTGCTCTGTGAGGCTCCAGTTTTATTGTTACTTTTATAACTTGTTTTTCTATTCAGTCTCTCTCCTAATTAAAACTGCTCCCTGGTCGCTAAGGTAATTTGGACTCTAGCAACTAGATAGCTGCTAAAAACTCAGAACGAGAAGTAAAATAACTAAAAAACTACAAATCAGCCGTCAGTCAGGCAGAGACAAAGCTGTATGTTAAGGTATGAAAAATATAATATAAATATAAATATATATTCAGGTATATGTTACTAACACAGGAGTATATATTGGGGGCTATGTTACTAACACAGGAGTATATATTGGGGGCTATGTTACTAACACAGGAGTATATATTGGGGGCTATGTTACTAACACAGGAGTATATATTGGGGGCTATGTTACTAACACAGGAGTATATATTGGGGGCTATGTTACTAACACAGGAGTATATATTGGGGGCTATGTTACTAACTATATATGGGAGAGGATACCTAACTAAGGTATATGGCCTAACACAGAGTGGGGCTAACTAACACAGGAGTATATATTAGGGGCTATGTTACTAACACAGGAGTATACAGTATATTGGGGGCTATGTTACTAACACAGGAAGCCCTGGGAGAGAAGCTACAAGTGCCAAATGGAAGGATAACAAATAGAAAGCAGAAATAGTCCCACCCCTGCGCTTGTATTGGTGGGTTCTGAGACTAATGAACCCTTCTGTATAACCACAATAAACATATGAAGGGCTTATATAACCCCCTACCCACGCTGCCCACACATCCTTTGGCACTGCCGCCCCTGACCAACCATGAGTGTTGCTACAGCCATGGAGGCCGTTACTTATAATTACGATGAATACAGTGATTATGATAACGACACGGAACCCGACTGCCAGGATGAGAATTTGCCCCATGGGCACTGGATTCTGCCCACCCTCTATCTGATCTTTTTTTTCTTTGGCCTGACTGGGAACGCCATAGTGATCGCCATTGTGTCCAGGCGGAGTTCACGTCGGGCAGATATTTTCATTCTCCACCTCGCCATCTCTGACTTGCTTTTTGTATTGACTCTGCCATTTTGGGCTTCTTCGTTGGCGCTGGGGGGGCAGTGGAGCTTTGGGGTACACATGTGCCGCGCCAGTGGGTTTATTATCGCGGTTACCCGCTGTGCCAGCTCCTTGCTAATGGCCATCATGAGTGTTGACCGTTACCTTGCGGTGATTGGGGGGCATAGGATTCACCCTTTCCGCACTAGGACCTGCTCCCTGGGGGCTTGCTGCGCCATTTGGCTGCTCTCCCTGGTAACTGGGATCCCCCCTCTGGTTTTCCGGAACCTGGTGGAGAACGTGTGCGTGGAATCCTCAGAATCGAGACTCAGCGTGGGCATCAAGTTGGCCACTTTGTTCTTGACCTTCGTCCTTCCACTTACCGTGGTGGCGTTTTGCTACAGCTGCATGGCTAAGCACCTCTGGAATTATTTTGGGGGCCCTCAGAATGTTGCTGGGGGCAAAGCGAAGCCTCGGCGTAGGCACAGCTGGCTACGTATAGTCTCGTGTGTTGTGGCAGCGTATTCATTGTCTTGGTTGCCCTATAATACCCTCAGCACTGTAAGACTGGTGGCCGAGCTTGGAGAAGGCTTTCCCTGCCACACCACGGTCGCCATTAACCAAGCGCTCAGTGCCACAGCCGCCATTGCCTTTGCCAACAGCTGCACCAACCCCCTCATCTACTCCATCCTCGATGCCGGCTTTCGGCACAGGACAAAGCAGACCTTGCCCAGCATTTTCCCCATATGCCAAGCAGTTTTCCATCTCCCCTTCCGTGGTGGGAGCCAACAGTCTACAGTTGCCAGCACCGAGAGTAGCAGCTCCTACACACGCAGCTACTGAACCCTTCCAAGCCCTTTATAAATGGCAGAAAAGGCTCAAAAGCCAACAGCGATCCAACATCATGATGGACTAGAATGTCCCCAAGGTGCTTATTCTCTCAATAGACAACACTGGGACTGAGTATGTAAAATGAAGGCAAATAATATCATTTCTTTATGTGTATAAAATGATTATTTCATCAGTTTATTTTCCCTACAGTCACACGTCATATATATATATGCGTTTTTTAATACACAATTGATTGTTTTTGGAATATAACTCGGTGTTGCTGGTCTTTTTTGGATATATATATACACTCATAGAGCAGACTATCCAATATAATGACTTCTATGCCTTGAACGTGTTATACTCTGTACAGAATATAAAATGTCCTGAAGCATTAAAATGTTTTAAAGCTACAACCTACCTTTAGCTTATTCTTTGGTTGCAAACAACAGAGGGAAGACCAAGGAAGCCCACGATTCTGGCTATAACCGGCAAGCAGGTTGGGTGTGTTGGTTGGTTGAGATTCGGAGGTCATTGGTCAAGATCACTCTCAGACTGGTGCCAAAGGGTGCTGGGTGCAGTCCTTGCAAGATTTCCAATCTGTGGTAATGCAGCGGTTGATAAACTGCAACTCCCAGCTTCATTTAGAGTGATGTTGAGGCAGCAGAGGGTATCAGCCGGCACACAGCAACCTATTGAGCAAATCCTGGTATAGTCTTGGGAACAATATCCATGTTGGTTGGGTGCAGATGTGCATAGAAGGTCCCAACGCCATTCTTTGGGGAGTCCGTCTGTCCAGCTGATCTTGCACCTCTCCGTTGGTTGAGTAATTCTACTAGTAGTAGTAACATTGGTTACAAAGCAACTCATCCTCATCGACATACCCAGGTAGCCATTGAGAAAATAAGAAAGGTTGAGATACAATGGCACAAACCATGCTTGAGTGAAGGGGGCTGCGAATGGGGCTCTAGGAAAAGTTAGGGGTACAAGTAGATGTACCAAGGGCAGAGTGAGAAGGGATAGAGCTATGCTGAGATGTCACAGCAGGGGGCAGCGTTGAGTTAAGTATTAGCTAAGGAGAAGCGCAAAGAAGGCAACTTTCTTCAGCCTGTACACGGATGAATGAAATCTCTTGTTCTATTAATGCTATACAATACAACATAATATAGGCAGAAGAGCTTACACCCAATACAGAGCTACACACTGAAGATCTCAAACTTACGGGATTACACACAAGCACACAAAGTCAAATCACAAGGCACTCGGCCCGTGTATTAGTGCCACTAATATGGTTTCTGTGCCAAATTCAATTGGATAACCAGAGTTTGTCTCTGTGACTTTGTGACTCATTAAACAGATACAGACAGAAAAGCTCACACTCTATATACAGGTATAGGGAGAAAGGCTAGCAATCTATGTATAGATGCATATAGTAAAGTTTACACTGTATATACAGACTAAGGTAGAAAAGCTTACAATTGATATACAGAGAGAGGAAGAAAAGGTTACACTCTATATACAGGTAGTAAAGCCGAGGGAGAATAGCTCACACTTTCTATACAGATACACTCAATATACAGGTAATGGAAGAAGGGCTGACAGTTTTTATACAGATACACTCTATCGGGATACAGTGAGAAGCCCCCGCTCAGCATTCAGATACAGGGAGAAGAGCTTACACTCTATACACAGATACAGTGAGAAGCCCCCGCTCAGTATTCAGATATAGATAGATCTTACCCTCTATACACAGATACAAGAAAAAAGTTATATACAATAAAGGGAGAAGAGGTGACATTTAATATATATTCACTTAGTTACACTCACTCTATATACAGATACAGGGAGAAGAGCTTACATTCTATACTCAAATACAGAGAGAAGAGCTTACACTTGATATCCAGATACAAGGAGAAAAGCTAATGCTTGATATAAAGGGAAAAGAGCTACAGATACAAGGAGAAGAGCTTCCACTCAATCTAAAGATACTGTACAGGGAGAAGAGCTTACACTCAGTCTAAAGATACTGTACAGGGAGAAGAGCTTACACTCAGTCTACAGATACAGGCAGAAGAGCTTACACTCAGTCTACAGATACAGGGAGAAGAGCTTACACTCGGTGTACAGATACAGGCAGAAGAGCTTTCACTTGACATACAGATAAGGAGAAAAGCAAATACTTGAGATAAAGGGAAAAGAGCTTAAACTCTATAAACAGATATATGGAGAGTAGCTTACACTTAATATATAGATACAGGGAGAAGAGCTTACACTCAATCTACAGATACAGGCAGAAGAGCTTACACTCAGTCTACAGATACAGCCAGAAGAGCTTACACTCAATTTACAGATACAGGCAGAAGAGCTTACACTCAGTCTACAGATACAGGCAGAAGAGCTTACACTCAGTCTACAGATACAGGGAGATGAGCTTACACTCAGTCTACAGATACAGCCAGAAGAGCTTACACTCAATTTACAGATACAGGCAGAAGAGCTTACACTCAGTCTACAGATACAGGCAGAAGAGCTTACACTCAGTCTACAGATACAGCCAGAAGAGCTTACACTCAATTTACAGATACAGGCAGAAGAGCTTACACTCAGTCTACAGATACAGGCAGAAGAGCTTACACTCAGTCTACAGATACAGGGAGATGAGCTTACACTCAATCTAAAGATACTGTACAGGGAGAAGAGCTTACACTCAGTCTAAAGATACAGGCAGAAGAGCTTACACTTAGTCTACAGATACAGGGAGAAGAGCTTACACTCAGTCTACAGATACAGGGAGAAGAGCTTACACTCAGTCTACAGATACAGGGAGAAGAGCTTACACTCAGTCTACAGATACAGGGAGAAGAGCTTACACTCAGTCTAAAGATACAGGCAGAAGAGCTTACACTCTACAGATACCAGATTCTGTAGAAGGAACAGAGCTTACAATCGCTTTACAGAAAGAGATTTTTTAGAGAAATGCAAAAGGGCATCATATAAAGGATGAGGAAGGAATATTTGCCCCAGTCGGGTCTGATGTCTCCGTACCTTGTGGCACCAGTACCAAGGGCTGAGCAGAGTATGTAATGCCCCAAGTGCCGCCCCCTGACTGCCTGGTGAGAACCTGACCTGCCCGTCACCCTGATGATTCATTTGGCACCGGCACTGATACCCAAGTTGGGTTTCCATTCTGAATCAGCGCTTACTCTGCCACCCCACAAATGGCAACGTTATTGTCTGAGGCAGCCGTTTCCCACACTCAGCCCGGGGTAAGGAGGAGGGCCCCGACCCCCCTGCCCAGTCTCACACTTTCCCACAGACACAGCTTCTCTCTGACCTTCCCATACACCCACGGTTATGTGCAACCAGCATCATTAGGAGCATCTTATGTAAAGCCACTAAATGGGGGGGGGGGTAGAATGAAATAAAGATAAAAATATAAAAATCCCCAAAGCTACAATTCTATCAACGGTGGATGAGCTTCAAATTAAAGAATAAAAAACTAATTTTGGTAAAAGGAAAATTGTTTTTTTTTTGGGGGGGGGGGGAATTGGCACTCGTGTTTTGTGTTGCTCTGGGGGTGGTAAAAAATCATCCAAAATAGCCCCGCCATGGAAGGAGGGTCAATCATTGGCTAGGGAGGCTACCAGTAGAAGGCCCCATTGGACAACTTATAATTATATGAACAGTCCCAGACTGGCATTCAAAATACCCCCTGGCATTTCAAGTACACAGAGGCCCAAACAGCCCCCCAGCACCCCAATAAATAGTGACTGTCTATGGCATCTTACAGCAGCCCCTTTTTGCAATTGGTCTTCATTTTTTATTACTTGTATTTTTTTTAACTATTTAGCTTTTTATGTAGCAGCTCTCCAGTTTTGCAATTTAACCCCAGTAATAAACTGTTTTTTCTTGTCCTTTTCATTGGGGGGGGGGGTCACAATCCTAAAACAGGTACAGGGGCTGATTTAGTAACACAGGCCCTCGCTTGCCCATAGCAACCAATCAGCAATTAGTTTTAATCTGTTGACTGCAAATGAAATAATAAAAGATTTTATTGGTTGCTATGAATACAGTGTCAGTGGCCCATCAGCAAAACTCTCAGTGGGCCCAGGGGTCAGTGGGCCCTCCGGCTCCTAACCATTTAGCCTACTTCATGGTCCTCCCCTATTTCTGAATGGGAACCTTGATAATCGCCCATTCTCCTTTTATCCATTATATCAACCTAGACTTATTGTACTGCGCTGCGGGATATGTTGGTGCTTTATAAATACATGTAAATAATAATAATGAGAATAATAAATAGACTTGATTCCATGGCTCTACAGTAAGTGGGACCCCCGGCCTATGTACCTCTATGGGGCAACTTTCTACCTTCAATGACACCATAGAAGCTGACGGCGTAGGGATATCGGCGGTTTCCAGGCGCCGTGACTCATTTCTTCACGTTTAACCGCAGGCTGCCCTGGCGTCAAACTGAGAGGAGGAAAGATTTCAGGTTATTATGAAGGGCAATGATTTGTGATAAGGATTCTGGGGAAGAGCTTGGCTCAGTGTAAAGCAACTGTCAGCAGGACCCCGCCATCTCCATTAATGCTCGGGGGGGCGAGTGGGTGCTGCCTGACAGACGGGCGCTGAGGATGTGGGTTAGACGATATCAGTTCAAGCCACACACAGAGGAAGTTTCTGCGCTCAGAACTGAGGAACACAGGAGAGTTCACATTAAATGTGTGATACTGAAAGGGTAAATGCAAGTAGGCATAAAGGGGAAATAACCACAAATAACTGCGCATCTGCTCTCACCTTTTTCTTTTAAAAGTAAATGAACCGTGATATTTTCAGCAGGACCTGCCATTTTGCTTGTTAATCTGGAGGCTGTGGGGCATGAGTGGGTACAGAAACATGAGTGGGCTACAGAAATATGAGTGGGGTACAGAAACATGAGTGGGCTACAGAAATATGAGTAGGGTACAGAAACATTAGTGGGCTACAGAAATATGAGTGGGGTACAGAAACATTAGTGGGCTACAGAAATATGAGTGGGGTACAGAAACATGAGTGGGCTACAGAAATATGAGTGGGGTACAGAAACATGAGTGGGCTACAGAAATATGAGTGGGGTACAGAAACATGAGTGGGCTACAGAAATATGAGTAGGGTACAGAAACATGAGTGGGCTACAGAAACATGAGTGGGCTACAGAAATATGAGTGGGGTACAGAAACATTAGTGGGGTACATAAACTTGAGTGGGGTACAGAAATATGAGTGGGGCACATAAACATGAGTGGGGTACAGAAACATGAGTGGGATTCATTAACTTGAGTGGGGTACAGAAACATGAGTGGGGTACACAAATATGAGTGGGGTATATAAACATAAGTGGGGTACAGAAACATGAGTGAGGTACATAAACTTGAGTGTGGTACATAAACTTGAGTGGGCTACAGAAATATGAGTGGGGTATATAAACATGAGTGGGCTACAGAAACATGAGTGGGGTACAGAAACATGAGTGTGGTACATAAACTTGAGTGGGCTACAGAAATATGAGTGGGGTATATAAACATGAGTGGGGTACAGAAACATGAGTGGGGTACAAAAACTTGAGTGTGGTACATAAACTTGAGTGGGCTACAGAAATATGAGTGGACTACAGAAACATGAGTGGGGTAAATAAACATGAGTGGGGTACAGAAATATGAGTGGGGTACATAAACATGAGTGGGGTACATAATCCCTCTACGATCCATGTTGGAGCCAGAGCTGCTCACTAGTTAACCTTAACTATCTGTTACACTTATTGTGACCTATAACAGAACTTGCCTTAATTATCTGGGCCGGCCCAGGTTCCACTCTCTTTCTACGCCTGCCTGCTCAGATGGAGATCTCAAAATGGACCCTGTCCACTACTAAGCCTTTATATTGTAACACACCTTGTGGTCAAACTGTAGAACTGTAAAGGTCATGCTATGACCCAAGAAAAAGGGGCTCACTTCCCATTATATTGAGGACCCCCTTAAGCTGCCTAAATAACTATGGGGCTGCCAGTCCCCTACATTTGCTACAGCCAAGTACCCCTAAGTCTTTCTCCATTATGGCAATGAATTGGTTCTACTGGCAGATACATTAACTCTTTTACTGCCAAGCACGTATGGCATACGTGCTGGCAGTAAAAGGCCTTAAACGCCAACGACGTGTCCCATACGTCGTTGGCATTTAAGGTCTTCTGCTGCAGAGAGTTTCTATCGATGACAGCCCCCCTGGGCAACTTGCCAGGGGGGCTGTCATCAGGGTCCTGCGAACTGATGTGTCACAGGACCCTCCAGGAAGCAGCAGACGCGATGCGATCGTGTCTGCTGCTTCCTGCTTCCTATCTTGTCGAGGAGCGCCGGCCCACTGAAGAGGAGGCGATCGGGTCTTCAGGACAGGTAAGGAGTTTGTTTTTTTTTGCATTTATACACTTACACACACACTTACATACATTTATACACACTTACATACATACTTAGGTAAACCTAAACATATTGGGCATCAAACTGTTCAGTGGACCCCTGGTGTTCAAATTCAGGGTGTTTTATCTTGGTGCCTAATGCTATGTGGGAGATAAGATGCTGCAAAGTGGAAGCTTTGAGGGGTTTTTTGGAAATGTCATCAAAATTGCTAACTTTAGAAAAGCTGTGCGGCTTGGTACTTTGGAGTAGAAAGACATGGGTACCCATTTTAGATTCGGGGGAATGTGTACTTTCCAAAAATATATGACTTTCTGGGGTGAGCGTACTTTTTACTAGTTTTATCCCACATATAATGATGTAAATGTGTTGATTTTGCAGGAGCTGAAATGACAGAAATGATAGATCATATGGGGGTATGTTCACATTGGGGCCCCTACATGCCACATACTTTGCTAAACCTATACATATTGGGCATCAAACTGTTCAGTGGACCCCTGGCGTTCAAATTCAGGGTGTTTTATTTGGTTACTTTATGACCTGTAGGAGATAAGATACTATAGACTGGAAGCTTTGAAGCGATTTTTAAAAAAAATCACAAATTTTGGTAAAAACCAATAACTTTAGGAAAGCATTGCAACTTGGTAGTTTGGAGCAGACAGACAGTTGTGCCTATTCTGTATTCCCCAGAATCTGTTCTTTCCAAAAATGTACAATTTTCTGGGATAAACCTTCTGTTAGTGGAATTTTTGGCCTTGAAATCTAAAGTATACAGCTTTCTGGAGCAGTGCTTTGGGAATTTGGTAGTGTCCTGCCGGGAGTTTTTGACCTATACAAGTGAGAAATCTCCATAAAACTATATATATTTGGTATTGGCACGTTCAGGAGACATGGGACTTTCCAAATCAGTTGTATATTCGGGCATAAAATAATTTTTGTTTCTAGTATGTGTGATTATGTTATGGAAAATTTTATATTTTTTGCATTTTTAGACATTTAGAAGCCTATATCTTGTTACAGAATTGGAATTACACAAAAATTCTACCATATTTTGAAAGCTGAGGTTGTTCTGAAAAAAACAATATATTGTTTTCTTGGGTAAACTAAAAGTCCCCCCGAGGAAAGGTCCCTAAAGTGCAAAATGTTCAAAAACTGTCTGGCAATACAAGTTCCACTTTGACCAAAATGGCTGGCAGTAAAAGGGTTAAACAGGAGAACACAAGGCTACTGCCACTCAGTGCAATATAGATCCAGGGACTAGATTAACCTTTATCTGGGTTAATTAGAAGTAAAATCAGATTTGTTTGAGCAATAACACCCATTTCTCTGTCTCTGACCCGGGATTATAATCTGGGCAGGATTGATACCAGGTAACCGTTTCTCTTACAAATAATGTTCTAGTTTCATTGCTTGTGGCACTTTCTACTTGCCTCATATTGTGGTCACTTGTAACCAGCTCATTCTTTTTCATTTTGTGTGAAAATATGTAATAAATGATCAGTTTCCTACCAAGTCCTGCCCTGGGGTCAGAAGCAGCTGCAAAGCAAAACCATATTTCCTATGTACATTGTCACAGCTAGAGATTGTCAGCACCCTGGCTACTATGTGGCTAGCAGTAATTCAGCATTGTGCCACTGTGCCAGAATGCTCTGTTATACAGATAGCTAGAATCTCAGCCATAAAGCAGGGCAGGACTGCTGCTTACAATGGGGGGGATCAGATAGGATCTGTGCCACTGTGACAGAATGCTCTGTTATACAGATAGCTAGAATCTCAGCCATAAAGCAGGGCAGGACTGCTGCTTACAATGGGGGGATCAGATAGGATCTGTGCCACTGTGACAGAATGCTCTGTTATACAGATAGCTAGAATCTCAGCCATAAAGCAGGGCAGGACTGCTGCTTACAATGGGGGGATCAGATAGGATCTGTGCCACTGTGACAGAATGCTCTGTTATACAGATAGCTAGAATCTCAGCCATAAAGCAGGGCAGGACTGCTGCTTACAATGGGGGGGATCAGATAGGATCTGTGCCACTGTGACAGAATGCTCTGTTATACAGATAGCTAGAATCTTAGCCATAAAGCAGGGCAGGACTGCTGCTTACAATGGGAATCAAATAGTGTCACAATGATTTGGTATAAATGGGACCTGTCACCCTAAGAAAATGTCAAACTCTTTCCTATTGTGTTTGTTAAAATAAACTTCAATTACACTATTTAAATAATATAAATCTTGTTTGCTTCTGTCTTGGAATAATCACAGCAACAGGCAGGCGCCATTTTGTATACACCGTTATGAATGCAAGCTTTGTATGACCCCAAAATCTTGTTTATATGGCAGAATGGGGGACCTGATGCCCATGTCCTTGCACAGGATACACAATTAGATGGTGAGAAGGGAGGGTGAATGTGAGTGCTGAATGGAAAGCGAAAGTAATTGCCCCACCTCTATATATAAGGGCCTAAGGCATAGGGGCGGGGAAGGCAATTTATGATTGACAACTGGGATTTTTAAATGCATTTATAATGGGTATTGATGTATTAAGAAAAAATGGATGTTGGGTTTCATTCGAAAAAAGGACTTTTGATGTCTGGGTGACAGGTCCCCTTGATGGTGGATCTGTACCTCTAGTAATGTGCTGTAGACATGGAATAACTGATGGAGGCTTTCTTGCACAAGGGGTAATATAACTACAGATGGAGCAAGAGGCACCCTAAGCTCATGTCTCAGGCAAAGCAGATACAGATGGAGCAAGAGGCACCCTAAGCTCATGTCTCAGGCAAAGCAGATACAGATGGAGCCAGTGGGTATTGTGCCCCTTTCTGGAAGGTAAGATGTGAGGTGTTTGGATCAGACATGAAGAAACTATAACATTATAACTTAAAAACATTGCAGCCTATTGGCTACTGATAGAACATTTGAAAATATCTACTTCCTTTGCTGCCTTTTTTAATATAAAATCAGTCCTCGTAGTTCACGGACTCTACATTCCCATTACAAGGAAACCGCCTCCGGCAGCCCCGGCACCAGATATCATTAAGGCTCCTTTCCTAATGCTCTTATCTCCCATTGCATTCTGGGTCACTTTCCCTCGGTGCCCCCACTTTTGTTCCGCCGCTCGACCACTAGCGTTCATTGAATATTTATTAATCTTTACTAAGGAGATTTGTATTCTCTTGGGAGCATGAGTGTCTGGTCTCTTGAATTTCTGTGCCACATTATTCACTGCGAATGTAGAAGAAGCGACTTCCAAAGTGGATTCTACAGAAGCAGATGGCACAGTCTCATTTCTTATGTTATTGGGCACAACACTGCACTTACTGGGAGTTACAGATCAGGTTGCTGCTGAATTGTAAGCCTTAATAGCAATAGCGCCACTCTATGGGGCAGATTTATTAATCCACAAACGCTCCGTGCGTATTTTCGGCGACTTTTTCGTACTTGCGACAAAATTTGTGCGACAAAATCATATTGTAGCGCCGAGTACAAAAGTTTTGGATTCATTCAAGCTTCGGTATGGTGACTTTCCTTGGGCCGGGTTGGAGCTGCAGAGTGCCATTGAGCCCTATGGGAGACTTTCCTTGGGCCGGGTTGGAGCTGCAGAGTGCCATTGAGCCCTATGGGAGACTTTCCTTGGGCCGGGTTGGAGCTGCAGAGTGCCATTGAGCCCTATGGGAGACTTTCCTTGGGCCGGGTTGGAGCTGCAGAGTGCCATTGAGCCCTATGGGAGACTTTCCTTGGGCCAGGTTGGAGCTGCAGAGTGCCATTGAGCCCTATGGGAGACTTTCCTTGGGCCGGGTTGGAGCTGCAGAGTGCCATTGAGCCCTATGGGAGACTTTCCTTGGGCCGGGTTGGAGCTGCAGAGTGCCATTGAGCCCTATGGGAGACTTTCCTTGGGCCGGGTTGGAGCTGCAGAGTGCCATTGAGCCCTATGGGAGACTTTCCTTGGGCCGGGTTGGAGCTGCAGAGTACCATTGAGCCCTATGGGAGACTTTCCTTGGGGCCGGGTTGGAGCTGCAGAGTGCCATTGAGCCCTATGGGAGACTTTCCTTGGGCCGGGTTGGAGCTGCAGAGTGCCATTGAGCCCTATGGGAGGCTTTCCTTGGGCCGGGTTGGAGCTGCAGAGTGCCATTGAGCCCTATGGGAGGCTTTCCTTGGGCCGGGTTGGAGCTGCAGAGTGCCATTGAGCCCTATGGGAGACTTTCCTTGGGCCGGGTTGGAGCTGCAGAGTGCCATTGAGCCCTATAGGAGACTTTCCTTGGGCCGGGCTGGAGCTGCAGAGTGCCATTGAGCCCTATGGGAGACTTTCCTCGGGCCGGGTTGGAGCTGCAGAGTGCCATTGATTCCTATGGAGGCTTCCAAAATCATGCACTGAAGGACCAAAGTCGGAAAGGTTTTCCCGCTGTTTACAATCGTTCGGTACGAAAATACGATACGATATTATTGTGTCTAATACGATTTTTTCGTGATATTTGCGAAATTACAGAAATTATTGTATCCAATCCAAATTTTTTTCCATTCGGGATTCAAACTCGTGATTTAATGAATCGGCCCCTAGGTCATTATCATCATAATGTGACTGCTTTTAATTCTCCAATTCTCTCAATCCACCCCAGTAACTTCTCTTGCTATTGCCAGTACATGCCAACACCTCTGAACCACAAAGATAAAGAAAATAAGTCAAGCAGACTGATTGATTGAAAGAAGATAACTCTATCACCAATCAGATATCATCCAGCCTTGCTAAGGGTCATTTATAGAATTGTTGGGTAATGCCTGTCATGCAGTATTTTGGCTACAAAGGCCAAAGTAAGGCAAGTTGTTGGCTAGTTTTGTAGGAGATAAAGTGCTAGAGATGTCCAACTTGCCATGGTAGTATGAAGAACTTGTGCATGCCAACATGGTATGGAAGTCTGAGTAAAAGGCCACTGAGGATCAACTGTTATCGCTTTTACCAGTGTATTCTCGGGGTCCATTAGGAAGCTTTAAGACAGAACATTGGCATCCATGAACAGACTGAGGCCCATAAGGATATAAGAAGATGTTGGCATGGAAGTCGGAGGCAAAGACCATCAAGGAACAACTACACAAGAAAGTGTTCCTCACCCATACTGTTATGGTTTGTACCAGTGCACTCTTGGGTTTCCTTAGGAGGCTCCAGGACAGAACATTGGCATCTATGGGCAGATTGAGGGCTAATATCCAGGAAAGGATTGGTAGGAGCTTGACTACAGTTCATTTGTGGTAAAAGCTCTAACTAAGGATTCATTAATGTTCCTCAGTCACATATTTCAGTGACAGTATCCATTTTTAAACTAAAACCACCTGTCACTAGGGGTCGCTAGGTAGTTTCTACGAATGTCACAGGAGGCATGGGAGGGGGGTATCTGACATTTCTCTGCGTGTTAAATAAATGGGAGGAGAAACCCACGTGTCCAACAAGAGTGAAAATGCCTTTATTCAGCAATGGAGATGGTATGATTTCTCAAAAAAAGGCCAGAAGATGGGTACTGGGCATACATCTTGGCAGAGAGAGGGTGCAAAATGAAGACGGCAGCGCACAAATGCTCTAGCAGCATGGTTTAAACCAATGTCAGTATTGTATAATGATAGGTAATGTGCATTCATATAATTTAGTCATAAGTTACTCATCACACAGCTGGAACTTCTTGCTGATCCCAGTCCTGCCCTGTTGAGTCCTTTGGGGTTTCCCATGCATTTGTGGGCAGTAATCTCCTCAGGGGGGCGCTGTTGTGTGATCACAGAAATGGCTTCTGCTTCTCAGGGTGTTTCTCAGAGTAAACCGAGCCCTAAACTCAACCCAAAGTACTTGATTCCAAGGAAGTGAAAGTGCTAGAAGTGCAATTAAGCAATTCTTGTCAAGAATTCGGCACTGGAATATTTTGAAAAGCACCAGTAATAAGTGAAGTATATAAATATATTTGACCTTTCTTATTTCTTGTAAATATGATGGATAATGTGCTGTAGGGAATGATTAAATCAATTGAGATTAGATTTGATCTCAGTACCAATTCTAGGAATGGTATGAATACCCTGGTAGGGAATTGAAACCATAGACCAGACTGCCCCCAGGCAGTGGTATGACTGTATACACAAGGGATAGGGGTAGGACTGTCACCCAGTTGAGCCCGAGGCCGGTATTACAAATTAACCAGCAATGTACTTGCCAGTAAATTTGTACAGGGTCAGACTGAAAGGGGTGCAGGGCCCACTGTGGATGCCGCCCAAGGGCTCCCGTACCCCCCAAGGGGTAAACTTACCTTCAACGCATTGAGGGAGGGAGATCAGGGGCCCGGAGGAGCATCAGCAGGGATCGGGGTCTGGCCGGTAGGGCCTAGCAGGTTTTTTTCCCGGTCTCCCTACAGGTCTGATGATCTGCCTCCAGCTGCCCCTATCCCCCCCCCCACCCCCACTCTATCCTGCCCCCCAGCCCCCCTCCATTCCATCCATTATCTCTTTCCCTCTTTAGCTCCCTCCAGTTTTCCCAATAGTTTTGAAGCTCTGCCCCACCATTTGTGTCATAGTCCCCTGTCCATTATTGTCAATTGAGTCAATCCCCTGTCCATTATTGTCCCACCCCACCTCATGTCATCATACGGTAAGGGGCTATGGAAAAAGGTGACAAGCCTAGATGGGGGCTTCTCATGACACTGGAGTGTACAGTGTATGTCAGGGCTGCCAGATTTATTTTTCCAAACCAGCCAAAGTCAGTTTTAGAACCAGCCCAAAACTAGCCAAAAGCCACTTGGAAAGTAGCCCAAAAATAGCCAAATATGTGCAGTGAAAAAAAAATCTAAAAAATAAAAGTGTATATGGGAAAACCTGCCCTTTTGAAGTGTATAATCACTACCTGTGCCCTCTCTCCAGTTACTGGGATGGCTGATAATTCCCTCTGTGCCCAGTTACTGGGATGGCTGATAATTCCCTCTGTGCCCAGTTACTGGGATGGCTGGTAATTCCCTCTGTGCCCAGTTACTGGGATGGCTGATAATTCCCTCTGTGCCCAGTTACTGGGATGGCTGATAATTCCCTCTGTGCCCAGTTACTGGGATGGCTGGTAATTCCCTCTGTGCCCAGTTACTGGGATGGCTGATAATTCCCTCTGTGCCCAGTTACTGGGATGGCTGGTAATTCCCTCTGTGCCCAGTTACTGGGATGGCTGATAATTCCCTCTGTGCCCAGTTACTGGGATGGCTGATAATTCCCTCTGTGCCCAGTTACTGGGATGGCTGGTAATTCCCTCTGTGCCCAGTTACTGGGATGGCTGATAATTCCCTCTGTGCCCAGTTACTGGGATGGCTGATAATTCCCTCTGTGCCCAGTTACTGGGATGGCTGATAATTCCCTCTGTGCCCAGTTACTGGGATGGCTAATAATTCCCTCTGTGCCCAGTTACTGTGATGACTGGTAATTCCCTCTGTGCCCAGTTACTGGGATGGCTGATAATTCCCTCTGTGCCCAGTTACTGGGATGGCTGATAATTCCCTCTGTGCCCAGTTACTGGGATGGCTGATAATTCCCTCTGTGCCCAGTTACTGGGATGGCTGATAATTCCCTCTGTGCCCAGTTACTGGGATGGCTGATAATTCCCTCTGGGCCCAGTTACTGGGATGGCTGGTAATTCCCTCTGGGCCCAGTTACTGGGATGGCTGATAATTCCCTCTGGGCCCAGTTACTGGGATGGCTGGTAATTCCCTCTGTGCCCAGTTACTGGGATGGCTGATAATTCCCTCTGTGCCCAGTTACTGGGATGGCTGGTAATTCCCTCTGTGCCCAGTTACTGGGATGGCTGATAATTCCCTCTGTGCCCAGTCCAGCTGGGAAGTCACTACAGAAATAGATTCAGAATGTTGCATTAACCCCAGACATGATATACATATGGGTGCGTTGAACTACAACCAGGGTCGGACTGGGCCGCCGGGACACCAGGAAAAATCCCGGTGGGCCCCAGCTCTAGTGGGCCCCGGTGGCCCAGACCCGACCCTTGCCAGCGTTCCCCCTCCCAACTGCTCCTCCCCTGACGCGTCAAATTTACGTGCTCGGAGGAGGACGACGGGTGGGGGGGCCCTGCGAGGGGGGTTGGGGGGCCCAAGAGATCCTGAGAGTTATAGCTTAAGGATCAACTGCAGAACTGCCCCCACATCCCAGTAGAAATGAATGGTACAATCCCATAACCTATAGAGCAGACAGGTTGAGCCTGAATAGAATAGAAATGGGAGCCACTGTCTATACTGTCCCATTGCATGCTGGGTATTGTAGTTTTATATTAATCCTAGCTGTAGGCTAATTGTTAGATACAAACTACATTACCCATCATGCCATGGGACAGGCATGTCAGGTTTACAAGGGGAAAAAACTTTGGCTAGTTTCCAAACTACAAACCCGCCAAGGCTCCAAATCTGTACCTTGGCGGGATTGTACTTTGGAAACGCCAATCTGGCAACCCCGGTGTATGTAACAAACTCCTGCCAGGAATAATCATTTGGATTGTGCCAGTATACTGCCCAGGAGTGCAACATATACGTTTGTATGTTTTACTGTTTATTAGATTCTAATTCAGTTATAAATAGTTTCTTTGCCAGACTATAGTCCTTAATGTTCATTTGGTCTGGCCCCTCCCCAGTCAGGGCTTTAGCTCCACTAACATGTCTGTCACTGCTCTGATTACCTCAAAAGCTTTAGAGTTGATTTTAAAGGTTATTTCTTTACTGCAGCAGCCTGTTTGCCTTTAGCGATAGCATTTTTTTTTTTGCAGTGTTTGTAACATATTACCAACAGTTTGTATAGAAGGCAGGCAGAGTACAGGTATCCAAAATGGCTGCCGTGGAAAAAAAACCTGTCTGATTTAACCCTCACACTGTCACCTGATGTGATTTGCCTTTTGTACTGAGATTGTTATGTGGAAATGTGTCGTGTGTTTCAGCTGCACTTCCTTCCAGTTAATCGTGGAATATGATCATGGGGATCTGCTGAATTAACTGCCTGCTGTAATGTAGGTGGCAGTGTTCTCCCTACTGTTTTACAGGTATGTTTATATCCACAAATGTCAATGTCTCTGTTATGTAAAATCCACTATACGATACTATACTATCACATACCTCCCAACATTTGAAAAATGAAAAGAGGGACAAAAAGATTTGGTGTGTACAGTGCGCCAAATTTTTTGACCACACCCCTTTTTGTTTTTTCAAAAAATACTCCTTCTATATAGTTGAAATGGCGGGATCAGATGCAAATGTGCTATACCCTCATACTGTACTACCTAAGGGAAACAATATAGCAACTCCTACATATAAATACAAATATAGAGAGAAGGCAGTGAGTTATAAGTGAGTTGTAACTATCTACCAGTTTTGCCCCCCCATACACAGTGCCCCAATGGCCCAATAGACAGTAGCCCCCATACACAGTGCCCCCAATGACCCAATAGACAGTACCCCCCATACACTGTGCCCCCATAGACAGTACGCCCCCATACACAGTGCCCCCCATAGAAAGCGCCCCCATAGACAGTACCCCCCCATAGAAAGCGCCCCCAATTGACCCCATAGACAGTAGCCCCCATAGTAAGTGCCCCCAATAGCCCCCATAGACAATGCCTCCATAGAAGCGGGTGGGTTAGGGTCCCACACATCACTATTGGGCTGGTGGCCTTTTGATGTACCTAAAAGTGTCAGTATTCTCCTTACTCTATTACAAACCTCAGACAGGGGCACATCAATAAAATCTTGTAAAGGTACAGTATCTCTGCCTGATGTGTTCAAGTCCTCTGGCCTGCTACTGTGACTACCCCTGTACTGTGACTACCACCCCTGTGCTCTGACGACTACCCCTGTGCTCTGACTATCCCTATATCCAGATAGTCATTTAGGTCGGTGTGACAGAAAAAGGGGTTACATTTCCACCTCAGCTTTATAAGGGCAGATACAGGGATGGAACGTTCCATGCACACACTACAGGAAATAATGTGCCTTCTGCAGTATAATAAGGATATACGAAGTATATGATTTTATCGAGACTTTGGAAATGCAGTATCCCCATATTTAACAACATAAGGAACATTACATATATTATAGGGATGCACCTGTAGCTCACTTTATAAACGGTGCTGCTACCTGCTGAGATCTTATGGTGCTAACAGGGATCCTGAGCCCCGCTTACTTTGGGGAACAGATGTTACTTTGCTTATTGGCGTGCTTCCACCCAGGGTAGGGACAGACTGAACTGTAACTCCCCTCCCTGGGAACTTGATACTGTACTGCAATCTCTGGTCAGGGACTCCCTGCACTCCCGGTACCTTGCCCCTTCCCTTTGGGATAGCTTCTTACCAGGCAGTGAGGATCTTCTCTGGATGAAGAGACCAGGACACTGGAATGATGCTTATCCACTTATTTATTGCAGAGCAGACAGGCAGGTTACACAGGAGTACGGTTACACGTCAGGCTGCACACACACTTCCCTTTGGAGACCCTCTCTCCCTGGGGTTACTCGCGGTACTCCCACCAGATGATCCTCCTTTGGGGTTCCCTCTGGTACTCACACCAGAAGACCCTCTCTAGGGCTCTCCCCGGTACTCCCGCCAAGCGGACACCTCTTTGAGACCTCACCCTGGTACTCACGCCCGAGCACCCACTGGATTAGGTAATCTCCTGAATTTACCACTTAGTGCCCTGACTCCAGTGCTGGGGGATCTTAATCCCATTAAATCTCCTGTAGGGGCAATGTCTGCCCAACTAGATGACCTATCTCCCACTCCTAGAGTGAGCTATTACCTCAATCTGCTGTCTATGCACAGGCCTGGCATTAACCTCTATCCAGATGGGGTCCCAGGCAGAAAGACCTGTCAGCACATGGCTACATTCCCTTATATAATCTAATGCACCACCCAGTGGCTGCTAGCTGAAATTGCAGGGCTACTCCCTGTTAACTGATTACCTCCCAACCTCCCTTGGGAGCCTATGCTAGGGGAACCATCCTAGGGAGCCCAATTTTGGAGATCCCTAGTGAATCATTTATGGATCATAAACATATTAGGACTGGATCTCTATAGAGAATATGTGTATCTTTTAAAGGTTTATTTTTTAAATACATTACATTTTTGCTCATGCCAAGCAGCACAGGGTCTTGGGGGACAACATTCCGTGCCATTTTCTTTGTAACCAGCCACAAACGGCTGGGAGGTTGCCGGAGAATCAGACTGACGATGCTTGTTGCCAAGGTACAGAGCAGTATGAATCTTTACACTAATACTGCGTGAGTTATACCCCCACCTAGTGTCACAACAAAGCATTACATGTATATTTCATAAAATAAAATGCAATGTCTCAAGTTACACAAGCTGATGTAAGACAATATTCTTCTGAAAGTGGAAACAACAGGCCTGGATTTAACATGACTTCAATGCATCTGGCTTTGTACTACTTGTTTCTGTCAAAAACAGGTAGGGTTTTTATTATTTCTTGCACTGATCAGGGCAAAACAGCCAAACAGAAAGCGACCCCATTCCTCATTTGAACCATTAAAGTGCAGCGTGTCTAGTAAAGTACATTGTATTCTATCGACCAAAGGATAAGGTATTTATTTACTGAGGTCATTATACCCTGTAAGTCTGTACCCATCATTGCCCGTTGCTGCCCATTCCTGTAGGTTGGTATCCTTGGTTACATCGGTGTTTCCATTACTAATTACCAGGAAGCCTTGTCTTTATTATGTTTATTCTTGATCCCAGCCTTAATTCTAACGAACCATTATTGATATATACACTGTATGTGCTTGTCTGTGAGCCCAAGTATCAAGTTGCTGATCAAATCAGATTAATTCTTTGTTTTCAACCATATTATTCTTAAGAAAAACTCACCCTGCCCTAGGAATTCCTCAAGGGCCAGTAATGGAGCGTAACTCTGTATATTTATATATTCCTGTGTCATTGCCCAACCCATAATAGGAGCCCTGCCACCTTTCTCTAACCTCTTGTAATGGCATTCGTGTGGGTTCTAGGGAAGCCAGAAACCAGTTCCGCCACTTACCATCTCTAGAAAACAACACAGATTAGGATTTGTATAGCTAAAGAAGTGTGCGGATACTTTTTGATTGTTCTTTGATTGTTTCTGGAGTAACTAAATGGGGTTTCTCCTGTGTCCCTGCACCTCTTTTCTTTTGCTTTTGCATTGGATGGGCTCTCTGGCATTTTGCAATACTAGGATTTATAGCTGGCTGGAGCGAACTTTAAGATCTTACACATTGGGCAGCATCCCCACGCATTCCCTACAGAATTCCTGCACTTATATTTATTAAGTACCCAATGGCCTTCTCCTGGCAAAGTGTAAATGACACAATTCCATGCTCATGCTTCTAGATCTCCCTGCAGCCTTTGGCACAGTTAATTATCTGCTTCTAGACATTTTGTTTTTGTGACACTATTCTTTCCTGGTTTGAATCATATCTTTCTGATCACTCCACCAATCTCTTTCCCTGTACCTCAGGTTCCACCAATCTCTTCCCCTGTACCTCAGGTTCCACCAATCTCTTTCCCTGTACCTCAGGTTCCACCAATGTCTTCCCCTGTACCTCAGGTTCCACCAATCTCTTTCCCTGTACCTCAGGTTCCACCAATCTCTTCCCCTGTACCTCAGGTTCCACCAATCTCTTTCCCTGTACCTCAGGTTCCACCAATCTCTTCCCCTGTACCTCAGGTTCCACCAATCTCTTTCCCTGTACCTCAGGTTCCACCAATCTCTTCCCCTGTACCTCAGGTTCCACCAATCTCTTTCCCTGTACCTCAGGTTCCACCAATCTCTTCCCCTGTACCTCAGGTTCCACCAATCTCTTTCCCTGTACCTCAGGTTCCACCAATCTCTTCCCATGTACCTCAGGTTCCACCAATCTCTTTCCCTGTACCTCAGGTTCCACCAATCTCTTTCCCTGTACCTCAGGTTCCACCAATCTCTTCTTCTTACTTCAGGTTCCACCAATCTCTTCCCCTGTACCTCAGGTTCCACCAATGTCTTCTTCTTACCTCAGGTTCCACCAATCTCTTTCCCTGTACCTCAGGTTCCACCAATGTCTTCTCCTTACCTCAGGTTCCACCTACGTCTTCTTCTTACCTCAGGTTCCACCAATCTCTTCTCCTGTATCTCAGATTCCACCAATCACTTCCCCTATACATAAGGTTCCACCAATTTCATCCCCTGTACCTCAGGTTCCACCAATCTCTTCCTTTGTCCCTCAAGTTCCACCAGTCTCTTCCTCTGTGCCTCTGGTTCCACCAATCTCTTCCTTTGTCCCTCAAGTTCCACCAGTCTCTTCCTCTGTACCTCAGGTTCCACCAATCTCTTCCTTTGTCCCTCAAGTTCCACCAGTCTCTTCCTCTGTACCTCTGGTTCCACCAATCTGTTCTCCTTTACCTCAGGTTTTTCTCACAGTCAATAACATCACCTTTTTATCAACCCCACAGGTGCTGCCCAGGAATTAGACTCCCATCAGTCTTTTACACCTCTCACACACCTTTACATAAATTACATTCTGCTTCTGCCCTTCCTTCTCTCTTTTCCTTACAACTCTTGATCTCTCAGCTGCTTTTGACACTGTGGATCACTCTCTCCTCCTCCAGTTCCTCCATTCTCTTGGCCTTTGTGACCCTGCCTTGTCCTGGTTTTATCTTACCTCACAAATCGTTCTTTCAGTGTCTCTTACAATAGAGCATCACCTTCTCCCTTACCTCTTGGGGTTCCTCAGGGCCCTGTTTTGAGCCCCTTATTATTTTCTCTATATATTTCATCCCTTGGCAACTAAAGCAACTAAAGTGCAGTGTATCTTCCCTCCTCAGGTAACATTGGGAAGCCACTTTGTGTAATTATTGTATCTCTGTATGTTAAATACCAGCAAGATGCTGTGCATTGGACAGTAGGTATACACTGAATCGTTTTGGGATTTGTCCGGATCTGAGAGCCTTGGCTGAACCAAATATAAACCATGAAATTAATGAGACTGAAGACGACACAACCACGGAAATTGGCAATCTTTGCAAATTCTGTTTACATTTTGTAGGAATTGTTTTTTACTCAAGGAACAATTACGTACATTAGTTAAAAACATATTAAAATCATCAATAACAATACCAAGAAGATACAAAAGGTAAATAAATAAGAGTTGCGTGAAGGCTCAGTGCAGCAATCAGTTCATAAATCTCTTTGTCCCTCTGGGTTCCATCCCTTATGTTTCTGTCCTCTGCAATATGGTCACACATCCATGGTAACTGGTACAGCGCTGCATCGGGGACTCCATCTCCACCAACCCCGTCTTGGGGTCAAATGTAACCACCTTGTCAGTTCCTTCTCCATTATCGTCCCTTCCGCCCAGGATGTAGATCTTGCCCCCGCACACTGTCACCCCACAGCTTTCCTGCAAAGAAGAGGGGCATTGTCAGAGCGCTCATACCCTAAATGATATATATATTTTTTTGAAAAGATGTAACATATTGCTGATAGGTTGCTAACCCTAAGCCTCACATGCTTATGCCATAGTCCAGGGTCAGACTGGGGCATTGTCTATGGGGGCTATTGGGGGCACTGTGTGTGGGACCCCTATAGTAGGTGTTTTTTTTTATTATTTTATTTTTACTTCCGTAATATTTGGGGGAGGGAGCACAAAAGTAAATTTCTGCTTAGGGCACCCATTTGGCCAGCAGCGGCCCTGATTATATTTAGTGGTACTTTGTGTTTAAACGGTAGGAACCCTGTAAGGTTCCATTAAGTTGGGTTCCGTAGCATCATAACATTATCTAATGACGAAATTATTCTTAACATTTAAGTGTGGGCATCCATGTGTAGAAGTGACAGTAGCTATTGCAATATAAGGAAATCTAGGGAAACCAAAAATATTTCTTTGTGAGTTTTTTGTTGAATTTTTTTACTGAGGAAACCCAATTAGCTCAAGATACTCACCAGCGGGGCCGGCAGACAGGCAGCTTCACTCCAATGGTCCTTTGCTGGGTCAAAGCTGAATATGCTACTCAGAAGGCCCCCAACCACATAGATGGTTCCTTCCAACTCAACAGCGTTGATGCACCGCTGGCAAAAAGGGGACTCCTCCAAGAACGTCCATTTATTTTCCTCCGGATCAAAACACTGAACCTAATGAACACAGGAATGGCAATGATACAGAATAGTGTGTGCAGCAATCGTCATACAGACCTTGTGGTCATGGAACTTAGGTCACACACAAAGTCCAACCTTACAACTTACAAACTACTGAGTTAAATCCACATCTTTAACTACATTATTAAATTATTTGGGTAGGTTGACTTTGCCAACTTATGCCTTTGTCAACATCAGCCACAATGCTATCATGTAAACCACTGAAACCATAGAACACGGGAGATAGCCATACATGCAAAGGTCTGCTTGTGTGGTCAAGCTGCCCAATAATTTGTTCTCTGCCCAACACAGGCACCAATTCTAGTTTTTGGACATCAGCTTGGCTGACCTGTTTTGGGCAATGTGCCCTTAAATACACAGATTCTGAGTTTCCTTTCCAAATATGAAAATCATGTAACCACCCCAACAAAGAAGGCTTAGCTAGACTGCCCGATCTACTGACTTTACCTTTCTAGTGTTGGTGTTGGACTCAATGGCTCCACCAATCACGTAGATCTTGTTCATGCAGGTTACAACAGCAGCGGAGCTAACGGCTTCCAACATAGGGGGCCCAATGGTCCAAGTGTTAGTGAATATGTTGTAGCATTCCACCGAGGCCAACCTCTGCACACCATCAAATCCACCCACAGCATAAATCTAGCAAGGTGAAAGAGTTATGGGTAAATGGCATGTCGGCTTAACATTCCCCCACACATCCCACTGACTGACCAGGTAAAACTACATTTCTCATCCTCCAGGCAGACCAGATAACTAACAGCGAAGACCAATATATGTAATTAAGTCCAACAAAACCCACCTCTCCTTTCAGAGTGACCATTTTATGTCTACACCGGCCCTTGTTCAGCGAGGCGATCCTGAGCCAGCTATTTAGTTGGGTGTTGAGCATCCACACGTCGCTGCTGTTGATCTGACCCCCTGCAGACAAAGGGACAGTATGGCCTTGATAAAATGACCACTGGGAAGGAACAAAAACGCAGAGAAATTGTGTGTTTATGAACACCGTCATACACATTGTCAGTTGCTCAGTTTGGGTTTGGCTGGTTGTAACTACGCAACTTTTATTACATAACCTCTAGTACATATTACATATTAGTTATGGACTCACTAATATACAGTTGCACATGGTGATGCACAAACTTTCTGGTGGCCACCGGCCAATACCTGACAATACACTCAACTAAAATTGTTTACATTTTGACCACACCTTCATATGCTCAGGCCACATCCATATCAACCTTGAACCCACACTAAGGGGTACATTTACTAATCCACGAACGGTCCGAAGGCGTCCGAATGCGTTTTTTTCCGCAATGATCGGTATTTTTGTGACTATTTCGTCGCCGTCACGACTTTTTTGTATGTTCCGCAACTTTTTCGCTGCCGACGCGAAAAAATCGGATTGGTTTTTCTGCTGTTTACAATCGCTCAATACAAAAAAATCGTGCCGGCGATGAAATAGTCGCGCAAAATATGATAAAGTCGCGGCGGCGACGAAAAAGTTGCAAAAAATACGACGCTGACGAAAAGACGTCGAAATTTTTGTTTCAAATCCGAATTTTTGCCATTCGGGATTCAAATTCGTGCTTTGGGAAATCTGCCCCTTAGATTAATATTTAATCCCACCCACTTTCCTGTTCCCCACAAAATCAGCATTAATAGAACCATAGCCCCATGTTCTATACCTCTCTGCATCATAATACAGTTCCTCATGTTGTGGTGACCCCCAATCATAGAGGAGCGATGTCTTGGTTCCTAAGACCATAGGAAATATGTTTTCCGATGGTCATAGACGACCCCTGTGAAAGGGTCTTTTGACCCCCAAAGGAGTCCCGACCCACAGGTTGAGAACAGCTGGTTTAGACACTATTGCAACACTTCTAATTTGTATCAATAGATGCAGCGTTGGGCTGGTCCACTGGGCTACAAAGGAAATCTCCGTGGGCCGAAGTATCAGTAGGCTCTTTTGTTCCTAACCGTTTGGCCTATTTCATGGACATTCCTGATTTCTGTATGAAAGCAAAGAGGCAAAACAGATGGAAGGATACAGTATAGTATGTAAAGAAAAGTGACTAAGATAATAAAGAGGTTGAGTTAAGGTGCCCATACACTTTAAGATCCGCTCGCTTGGCGAGGTCGACAAGTGAGCGGATCTTCTCCTGATATCCCCACCTACGGGTGTGCGATATTGGGCGAATTTAGGCTAATTTGGCCCCAAATTATAACGACGGTAATGGACGCAGTCAGTTCAGGGACCGCATCAACGAGCCGATGCGGTCCCCCATCCGACTACATTTTTTAACCTGCCTGATTGATATCAGCCCGATTTCAGGCCCATTGTTGCTGCCCCTACACGGGCCAATAAGCTGCCGAATCGGTCTAAGGGACCCATATTGGCAGCTACAATCGGCCCGTGTATGGCCACCTTAAGAAGAGTGAAAATAGTTTGGAGAGTGGGACTATGGCCTAAGGCAGTGGCTCGGGGGCAACATGTTGCTCTCCAACCCCTTGTGTGTTGCTTCTAGTGGTCTCCAAACAGGTGCTTATTTTTGAATTCCTGGCTTGGAGGCAGGATTTGGTTGCATAAAAACCAGGTGTACTGCCAAACAGAACCTCCTGTAGGCTCTCAGTCCATATAGGGGCTACTACATAGCCAATATTTTGGCACCCTCAGGTGCTTTTGTTGCTCCTCAGCTCTTTTTTACATTTGAAAATTGGGGACCCCTGGTATAAGGTTCTCTGGTGCGCCCATGGCAACATATCCTTAATGGAACCCATAAATGAAGAATCTATGTTGCTGGCACTTGGTACCTTTTCTACGGGTCCAAAGTCAGACCAGGCGATGAGAGAGAATAGATACAGAAGGCACCTATGACCAGGGCCGCTCCTGTCATGAGAACCTTGCTTTAGGTGGCAGATAGTGGCTAGTTACTAGGATTGGCAAGAGGCCACCTCTGGTAACGTCAAGAGCCGAATTCTGTTTTTTGAAATGAAAATGTATCTCTTCTAGTGCAGAGAGCGCAATAGTATATTTAGTGAATAAAGGCCCATAGTGATATTACCTGAAATATAAATGTTATTCTTTAACATGCAGGCAGCGAATTCTGACTTGGCATATCCGGGCATGCTGGCAAGCGCCGTCCAATGGCCTCCCTTTGGGTGGTAGCTATCGGTAAAGGGTAACTTCAACAGACCCTTCTTATCACAGCCGCCAATTATAACTATCACTTCTGATAAATCCGTGAACCTGCAAAACAGGACGGGATGGAAACAATGCAAAGATATCAGCAGATTATTAACCTGGGGAGAAAGGAACTGAGGTATCAGTGTTATAACTTTATATACAAGGCTGCAGGCTGAGTTATACAGGGAACTCTGAGTATCACTCATGTATTATAAGGGATAATGTACCCCCTACTGTAAATGATAAGGATATTAGCAGTCACTGAGGGGTTCTGTGCCCCCCATATAAAGGCACAAGGCTGCAGGCTGAATTATACAGGGAACTCTGAGTATCACTCATGTATTATAAGGGATAATGTACCCCCTACTGTAAATGATAAGGATATTAGCAGTCACTGAGGGGTTCTGTGCCCCCCATATAAAGGCACAAGGCTGCAGGCTGAGTTATACAGGGAACTCTGAGTATCACTCATGTATTATAAGGGATAATGTACCCCCTACTGTAAATGATAAGGATATTAGCAGTCACTGAGGGGTTCTGTGCCCCCCATATAAATGCACAAGGCTGCAGGCTGAGTTATACAGGGAACTCTGAGTATCACTCATGTATTATAAGGGATAATGTACCCCCTACTGTAAATGATAAGGATATTAGCAGTCACTGAGGGGTTCTGTGCCCCCCATATAAAGGCACAAGGCTGCAGGCTGAGTTATACAGGGAACTCTGAGTATCACTCATGTATTATAAGGGATAATGTACCCCCTACTGTAAATGATAAGGATATTAGCAGTCACTGAGGGGTTCTGTACCCATATAAAGGCACAAGGCTGCAGGCTGAGTTATACAGGGAACTCTGAGTATCACTCATGTATTATAAGGGATAATGTACCCCCTACTGTAAATGATAAGGATATTAGCAGTCACTGAGGGGTTCTGTGCCCCCCATATAAAGGCACAAGGCTGCAGGCTGAATTATACAGGGAACTCTGAGTATCACTCATGTATTATAAGGGATAATGTACCCCCTACTGTAAATGATAAGGATATTAGCAGTCACTGAGGGGTTCTGTGCCCCCCATATAAAGGCACAAGGCTGCAGGCTGAGTTATACAGGGAACTCTGAGTATCACTCATGTATTATAAGGGATAATGTACCCCCTACTGTAAATGATAAGGATATTAGCAGTCACTGAGGGGTTCTGTGCCCCCCATATAAAGGCACAAGGCTGCAGGCTGAGTTATACAGGGAACTCTGAGTATCACTCATGTATTATAAGGGATAATGTACCCCCTACTGTAAATGATAAGGATATTAGCAGTCACTGAGGGTTCTGTGCCCCCCATATAAAGGCACAAGGCTGCAGGCTGAGTTATACAGGAACTCTGAGTATCACTCATGTATTATAAGGGATAATGTACCCCCTACTGTAAATGATAAGGATATTAGCAGTCACTGAGGGGTTCTGTACCCATATAAAGGCACAAGGCTGCAGGCTGAGTTATACAGGGAACTCTGAGTATCACTCATGTATTATAAGGGATAATGTACCCCCTACTGTAAATGATAAGGATATTAGCAGTCACTGAGGGGTTCTGTGCCCATATAAAGGCACAAGGCTGCAGGCTGAGTTATACAGGGAACTCTGAGTATCACTCATGTATTATAAGGGATAATGTACCCCCTACTGTAAATGATAAGGATATTAGAAGTCACTGAGGGGTTCTGTGCCCATATAAAGGCACAAGGCTGCAGGCTGAGTTATACAGGGAACTCCGAGTATCACTCATGTATTATAAGGGATAATGTACCCCCTACTGTAAATGATAAGGATATTAGAAGTCACTGAGGGGTTCTGTGCCCATATAAAGGCACAAGGCTGCAGGCTGAGTTATACAGGGAACTCTGAGTATCACTCATGTATTATAAGGGATAATGTACCCCCTACTGTAAATGATAAGGATATTAGCAGTCACTGAGGGGTTCTGTGCCCCCCATATAAAGGCACAAGGCTGCAGGCTGAGTTATACAGGGAACTCTGAGTATCACTCATGTATTATAAGGGATAATGTACCCCCTACTGTAAATGATAAGGATATTAGCAGTCACTGAGGGGTTCTGTGCCCATATAAAGGCACAAGGCTGCAGGCTGAGTTATACAGGGAACTCTGAGTATCACTCATGTATTATAAGGGATAATGTACCCCCTACTGTAAATGATAAGGATATTAGCAGTCACTGAGGGGTTCTGTGCCCATATAAAGGCACAAGGCTGCAGGCTGAGTTATACAGGGAACTCTGAGTATCACTCATGTATTATAAGGGATAATGTACCCCCTACTGTAAATGATAAGGATATTAGAAGTCACTGAGGGGTTCTGTGCCCATATAAAGGCACAAGGCTGCAGGCTGAGTTATACAGGGAACTCCGAGTATCACTCATGTATTATAAGGGATAATGTACCCCCTACTGTAAATGATAAGGATATTAGAAGTCACTGAGGGGTTCTGTGCCCATATAAAGGCACAAGGCTGCAGGCTGAGTTATACAGGGAACTCTGAGTATCACTCATGTATTATAAGGGATAATGTACCCCCTACTGTAAATGATAAGGATATTAGCAGTCACTGAGGGGTTCTGTGCCCCCCATATAAAGGCACAAGGCTGCAGGCTGAGTTATACAGGGAACTCTGAGTATCACTCATGTATTATAAGGGATAATGTACCCCCTACTGTAAATGATAAGGATATTAGCAGTCACTGAGGGGTTCTGTGCCCATATAAAGGCACAAGGCTGCAGGCTGAGTTATACAGGGAACTCTGAGTATCACTCATGTATTATAAGGGATAATGTACCCCCTACTGTAAATGATAAGGATATTAGCAGTCACTGAGGGGTTCTGTGCCCATATAAAGGCACAAGGCTGCAGGCTGAGTTATACAGGGAACTCTGAGTATCACTCATGTATTATAAGGGATAATGTACCCCCTACTGCAGGGGTCTCAAACTCGCGGCCCGCGGGCCATTTGCGGCCCTCTGTACAATATTTTGTGGCCCGCACCAACGCCTTCTCAAAAGCAATGAATGGATCGCGATTTTTATTGCGATTCAGGGGATAATGCAAGGCACGGCGGGCGGGAGCTGCTGATTGCGGAAATGACGTTATGCCATCATAACAGTTATTATGGGAAGACGTTCCGTGTGCACAGTTAGCTGCTAAGGAGCTAATTGTGCACACAGAACATCTTCCCATAATAACTGTTATGATGGCATAACGTCATTTCTGCAATCAGCAGCTCCCGCCCGCCGTGCCTTGCATTATCCCTTGAAAGCCAATTTTTTGTGAAATCCCTTATGCGGCCCAGCCTCATCCTGACTTTGCCTCCTGCGGCCCCCAGGTAAATTGAGTTTGAGCCCCCTGCCCTACTGTAAATGATAAGGATATTAGCAGTCACTGAGGGGTTCTGTGCCCATATAAAGGCACAAGGCTGCAGGCTGAGTTATACAGGGAACTCTGAGTATCACTCATGTATTATAAGGGATAATGTACCCCCTACTGTAAATGATAAGGATATTAGCAGTCACTGAGGGGTTCTGTGCCCATATAAAGGCACAAGGCTGCAGGCTGAGTTATACAGGGAACTCTGAGTATCACTCATGTATTATAAGGGATACTGTACCCCCTACTGTAACATGATAAGGATATTAGCAGTCACTGAGGGGTTCTGTGCCCCCATATAAAGGCACAAGGCTGCAGGCTGAGTTATACAGGGAACTCTGAGTATCACTCATGTATTATAAGGGATAATGTACCCCCTACTGTAAATGATAAGGATATTAGCAGTCACTGAGGGGTTCTGTGCCCCCCATATAAAGGCACAAGGCTGCAGGCTGAGTTATACAGGGAACTCTGAGTATCACTCATGTATTATAAGGGATAATGTACCCCCTACTGTAAATGATAAGGATATTAGCAGTCACTGAGGGGTTCTGTGCCCATATAAAGGCACAAGGCTGCAGGCTGAGTTATACAGGGATATTGTTCCCCTATTAAATGATAAGGATATTAAAAGTTTCTGAGGGGTCATTTTAATATGTATATGACCCTGCTGCTGAAATCCTTATGCTTAACAATAGGGAGCACATAATCATATTGTATTTATTATACATGCATAAGACCATGTATTAGAATAATTTACAACTTGGCATTCTAAAAAGTATTATGATTAAATATACTTTATTCACCGGAGTGGGCTTACAGTGTATTAAGTAGGTGCTGTTACTAATTGGAGACGATAAAGTGTATTTAGAGCTAGGAATCCCGTCTTGTGGGGATTTGCATCGAATCAAAAGGAATTTTCCTTCAGCGCTGTCTATGTTAAAGCTATATGCACTTTATTCTAGCCCTAGTACAAGGCCAGTACCTGTACAGGTATAGGACCCGTTATGCAGAATGCTTGGGATCAAGGGTGTTCCGGATAAGGGGTCTTTCCGTAATGTGGATCTCCATAACTTAAGTCTGTTAAAAAAAAATGTAATATTGAATAAACCCAATAGGACTGTTCTGCCCCAATAAGGGGTAATTATATCTTAATTGGGATCAAGTACAGGTACTGTTTTATTATTACAGAGAAAAGGGAATCATTTAACCATTAAATAAACCCAATAGGGCTGTTCTGCCCCCAATAAGGGGTAATTATATCTTAGTTGGGATCAAGTACAGGTACTGTTTTATTATTACAGAGAAAAGGGAATCATTTAACCATGAAATAAACCCAATAGGGCTGTTCTGCCCCCAATAAGGGGTAATTATATCTTAGTTGGGATCAAGTACAGGTACAGTTTTATTATTACAGAGAAAAGGGAATCATTTAACCATGAAATAAACCCAATAGGGCTGTTCTGCCCCCAATAAGGGGTAATTATATCTTAGTTGGGATCAAGTACAGGTACAGTTTTATTATTACAGAGAAAAGGGAATCATTTAACCATTAAATAAACCCAATAGGGCTGTTCTGCCCCAATAAGGGGTAATTATATCTTAGTTGGGATCAAGTACAGGTACTGTTTTATTATTACAGAAACAAAGGAAATCATTTTTATAATTCTGAATTATTTGATTAAAATAGAGTCTATGGGAGACAGGCGTTCAGTAATTCGGAGCTTTCTGGATAACGGGTTTCCGGATAACACATCCCATACCTGAACTAACATCACAACCTTGTCTAGTAATAGCTCTTACTATAACTTGGAGCAGTATCAGCCGGCATAATGCCATCCCTTGACATTAGAACGGAGAATTAATATTAAAGGGGAAGTATAGACCTATATATACATTTTATTAGCACAATACATCAATATGAGCCAATAAATAAGAATTGAAAGTATATTTCTATTATAAAGAACTAATGGAAACTTTTGATTTTCCCTGAACTATCAATGTTCTTGGGCTTTGAGACCAGCTGGGCTTATCTGTGGACTGGTAATTGGTTTTACTATCTACTCCTCCTGAGCAAGTGAATAGACAGAACCCAGGAAGTTAGAAAGTGAAAGTTTTTTAATATTTTCTTTGATGCAATAAATAATTAAAAACGTGTTTATTTTTTGGGGATGCTGCAAACCTACTTTTTTGGGTTCGGCCGAACCCCCGAACCCACCCAGCAGGATTTCGGCCGAATCCCGAACCAAATCAGGGATTCAGTGCAACCCTATATTTCTTAATAAAACAACAGGCAAATAGTATGGTTATTGCAAACACTATTTATAAAAGTAATTATTGAAAAGGGGGTATGATGCCCTGCTTTAAAATTTGGCACAGGATCCAACAATGATAAACAACAAAATAGAGACGTTGCTGCCTATGCAACCATTTGCACATTAAAGTGCAATGCATTGTGGGTTATGTAGTTCCTGCATGCTCTCTGTAAGCTGTGGGGAAGTTGTTACAATCTGTAACATCAGTGTTTTAGTCCCTCCTCCCCTGCCAGGATTACAAATGATGCAGAAAGAGTAGAACAGTTTTGCAGTTGGATTTCAGCCTATAAACATGGGATTTATTCGTTCTTTTTGAAGGAACAGATTACAGGGATAGGGATATTAGGGGTTTCTGGGTTGTGTTTGGTTTAGAAGCCAGAGTTCCCCTTGAATTGCTGTGTGTCCTATACTGTTACACATCTTAGTAGGTTCCTCATACCTTACCAAGCGTAGTATCAGTGAGCCATTTGCTACATCTTACCTTCTTGGTGTAACTCTGAGAGGGTTGACTTGATTCCCGAGGATGTAGTACATACGAGCCTCGTGTAGCAAAGGAAAACATTCCATGCACCCTTGAATGGTCTTGTCCATTTCGACCTTCTCCAGAAAATACGCCGGGTCAAGCAACGGCAGTTTCACGAGCTCCAAAAGATCCTTCAAGTTCTTCGATCTGACAAGGCCGTCTTTATTCACCCATTTCATAACGGCTTCGAAGACTTCTTCTTCCTTCCTGACCACGAGGTGTTTGTTGGACAGATACTCAACGAGCTCCTCTTTGCTTAAATCCAAGAACTCCTCGTGGCAAGACACCTCGGCAAAGCCTTCCAACATGAGCTTCTTGCTCTTCTCAGACAAAGTAGAGATGGAAAAGGAATCTGCAAATTTCATGATGCCCACGCAGTTACAGGGATGCAGTTGGTTCTCGAGAAACTTCACGCAGGCGTCTCGTAACTTGTTCATGTGGAGCAAGTCCGAGGCTTCCAGGATCCCCACCACGTTGTCTTCTTCGATCAGTAGGCTCCCTCCGTACATGTATTCCAAGAGAACGTCCATGACCGGGGAAGAGATATTCTGGATCTCTACAATGTCAAGTTGACTCTCCTTGAGGTGGCCGCCAAACATGGCTCTGAAATAGGAACTGCAGGAAGACAGGATCGCTTTATGGCAGGGGTAATCCCTTCCGTCGATAACAAGGACGATATCCGTGAACACCCCTGTTTTTCTGTAAATATTTAAACTCTGCAGGATATCCAGTGCATGGCATGATTCGTTGCACAGCCTCATGGGTAATTTCTCTCCCCTCTGTTCTTGGTTGGAATTTTCGAGACCATTTGTTCCGTAGAGTAATTCCTCTTTTGAAGGCTGGTGCATCCTACAGCAATGAGAAAAGAGAATTACCTACGTAACCGACGACTAGAAACCCAGTAATAGGGTGACTAGAATCTCACAAAAAGCTTTTCATTTCAATTATTAGAAAAGATTTTATTTTGTTAACTGTTTCAGCTCATTTATTGGCTACAGATGATATAGGTATAGGACCTGTTATCCAGAATGCTCGGGACCAAGGGTATTCCAGATTAGGGGTCTTTCTGTAATTTAGATTTCCATACCTTAAGTCTACTAAAAAATCAATAAAACATTAAATAAACCCAATAGGATTGTTCTGCCCCAATAAATGATTCCCTTTTCTCTGTAATAATAAAACAGTACCTGTACTTGATCCCAACTAAGATATAATTACCCCTTATTGGGGCAGAACAGCCCTATTGGGTTTATTTCATGGTTAAGTGATTCCCTTTTCTCTGTAATAATAAAACAGTACCTGTACTTGATCCCAACTAAGATATAATTACCCCTTATTGGGGGCAGAACAGCCCTATTGGGTTTATTTCATGGTTAAATGATTCCCTTTTCTCTGTAATAATAAAACAGTACCTGTACTTGATCCCAACTAAGATATAATTACCCCTTATTGGGGGCAGAACAGCCCTATTGGGTTTATTTAATGGTTAAATGATTCCCTTTTCTCTGTAATAATAAAACAGTACCTGTACTTGATCCCAACTAAGATATAATTACCCCTTATTGGAGGCAGAACAGCCCTATTGGGTTTATTTAATGGTTAAATGATTCCCTTTTCTCTGTAATAATAAAACAGTACCTGTACTTGATCCCAACTAAGATATAATTACCCCTTATTGGGGGCAGAACAGCCCTATTGGGTTTATTTCATGGTTAAATGATTCCCTTTTCTCTGTAATAATAAAACAGTACCTGTACTTGATCCCAACTAAGATATAATTACCCCTTATTGGGGGCAGAACAGCCCTATTGGGTTTATTTAATGGTTAAATGATTCCCTTTTCTCTGTAATAATAAAACAGTACCTGTACTTGATCCCAACTAAGATATAATTACCCCTTATTGGGGCAGAACAGCCCTATTGGGTTTATTTAATGGTTAAATGATTTTTAGCAGACTTAAGTTATGGAGATCCAAATTACAGAAAGACCCCTCATCGGGAAACCCCCAGGTCCCCAGCATTCTGTATAACAGGTCCCATACCTGTATAGATAAAAGTAAGTTAAAAAAAAGGCTAGTCACATTCAACCGGTGTTCCAGAGTTGGTCTGATGTGTGTTCTCAATCTTCATTTTTCCTTATAAATTCACTGGATGTACTTCCGTGTTAGAATCATAATGTTTGCTTTTAGTCTCTGGATCCACTATCATTGTGGGGTCATATTGCTAGGGGTAAACGGCCCTAACGCTCTAATTGTCGTACATGATGCACGAATGCTGGAAACTAAGTATATGTGTGAGAATTGTTAGATTGATAATAGTACTCACTTGTAGGGACAGGGTGGGTTGCTCTGTCAGGTTCCTACTAGATCATAGGATACAACAAATTACCTGTAACTAATCTAGTCTAGTGGACAACAATGGTCAGTAAATAAGGGTTGACAAGAGTTTAGAGAACACGAAATGAGGTCAATATGAGAGATATAGACAAACAGAGTTCCGTCTACAATCAGTTCTTAGGAGGTGAACACAGGTCTCCAGTACGCTACCCTTGCAGTGTTTTGTTGGTAGATTACCGCTCCATTGCTCGCGTTGCTCCGAGGCTTAGAGGCCTATACAAGCAGCCACCAGCGCTATTGTGTTCGCATTCGTCATCCATTTCCACACCAGACAAATACCTCCGCGTGTGGTGTGGAAGTATTCGTGTTGTAGCCAAGCTATGTTCATTCTGGTTAAAAAATAGGTGGACTCAGATTTCACGTTTAGTTCTTCTGTGGTTGTGTTCGGTTTTTTGGACATTTGGAGGGGCCATCATATCTGAGCTCCGTCTCGAGTGTCCTCCAGTTATCTAGATCTAAGAGTGGAGTTATTCTTAGTCTGGTCTTTGATAATAGAGAATAGACTCCCATGTTCTTGGACCAAAATTAATCAGCAATCGGGCTGATGCCCGAAGGACTCCGCATATAGACGGTTTCTTGCTCACTCTCTCCACTTGGGGTTGTGTCAGCAGAGCAATTATATAGAGTAATGCTATTACTGTTTGCACCCCTATAAGCAAGAACTGACAGACACTCACTGTGGGGTGGCGGGATAATTGAGCCTGGTCCAGTGAAGCGACTATGGGCCCAGATGGGAGACTTCCAGTTATTATTCTGGCTGCAGCTCAGACGCTCGTAGCCATGTTGTATGGAGGGGCCTGGAGTTTTAGGGGATGCCGCACGTGTAGAAACATTCCCAGATAGGGTGGTCTCTTTAAGACCTCTCCTCACAGTGCCTGGTCTTGAACGAACTGTCTTATAATATAATCAGTGTATTTTTTGTGTGGTGTCAATTACACGTCCTATGGTGATCACAGGGTTATCCAAAGCACCACTCACCTTTTACTTCTAGTAGTAAAGAACAGTTCGGCCAGTTCTGGTTAATACGGGTTAGCGCCTAGATAGTAATCGGGTTTATTTATCAATTTTTTTTGAGTTTGAATCCAGTTTGTTTTCCTCAGATCGAATAAAACTTACCGAATGCTCCCGTACTGCTTATAATATTAATAACGGTCAAGTTGTGAGGGCGACTTGCGCGCCCATCAGGAGTACCAGGAAACTCCCGTAAAGTGCCGAACAAAAGTGGATCAGATAGAGCAATCCCTAGATACAGTCTGGCTCCTACTACTCCCATGTCGATCCCTGACCATTCGGGTGGGTCTTTCTCGTATAATGCCACATATCAGGCAAGAAATTACAGATTTGCCGTAACTCAAGTGGAGCGCTCAAATTTAGCGATAATGCACGGCAGAAAAGGAGTTGGTTATAAAGGTAATAATAGACTGCCTTTAGGCACATCGCTCAATCCACCACACTGAGCCAACTTCTGAGTTCAAGCAGACATAGTCTAAAAGAGGTTTCTCGCGCTTGAGAAAGAGCGACTTTTAACATTTTAACTAAGATTGCGTTTCTCGGAGAGGTGGCCAGAACGCCTACTTGCAGGTCTTATAAGAGTGTCATTAATCTTCCTTTGCAAGTTGTGGCCGAAAGCACATTAAATATTTTCCTACTGATCCAATCTTGCCTCGTCTTGCTGCGATATCTCCGTTAGCCTCCCCTATGGGAGCTTTGGGTTTGGACGGATTTTGTATTTATCGCTATACTTAATCAAGGAGGCAATGACTATAGTTCGAAATAATAAAAAAACTCTTAATACCCCTTCGATCTTTGTGTTCGCGCACTCAGTCATGTCTCTAACGAGAGAGACATATTGCACAAATACATGAATGTGTGAATATAAATTTGCACAGCATCCTGCTTCGTGATCTAAAATTATTGGTTAAATAGACCTTATACAATGCTTTCTACATCATGATCATTCTATGTCTAAGCATAGTTGTCAGAGGTACTAAGGCGGAATTAGATTATGAGGTAAGTGTGTTTCTTGGGCCACTTCAATAAGCATAGTCAAAGTGTAACATATTGTACTCCGTTGTTGGTTTACTTGCAGAACTCGCTCATGTGTGTTTGCTTTGACCTATCCCTCAGTTTGTGTATTATAATAGGGTGTGTGTGATGCGCTAAATGCTGCAAAGAGTGATTAAACTCACCAACTAGTACCTGGGTAATATAGTCTAGTATATTCGTTAGGACCTATATATTAGAATTTATAACCCTATATGCCCCCTGATTCGGTGTGTTCTACTTGAGTGGTGGGGTATACTTCTTTTATCGGCTCGGGAAACTGAGTTTTGCTTATAGGATGATTTACTTTCTCATATGCATAGCTAATACGACCAACTGTCTAAGTTAATGTGCACACTGTCTATTTCTCGCTCACTAGGTGGTACTTAGCTTAACATGATTATTGTATCTAATTATACAGATAGTAAAATTACATCATCACAGAACGATATGTCATCGTACCCCTATGCCAAGCGTTACACTACCTACGTATTGTATCCAACATGAGTGTTGCATACTACCTGCTATATACCCACCAGCTCACCCTTCTCTTAGAATGTGTCACTCTCATCCTCAACATTGCTAATTCTCGCTCTACCATAGATCATCTTGGTTTTTGATCTTCTTTTGGATGGGCTGGCTACATCTCTTGGGCTTTGTTTGGTCCTACTATATTGTACCCAACCTCTCTGCTTTGCGCATCTCACTTCACGCTAAGTATATACCCTGTGCCTCCGACGGCTACCATTATATCGCCCTGTCGAAACCATCACAGCATTAGCCTATTATTCCCGCGAATCTATTCTCTTCGCTCCGTATCTGAAATTGTTCATAGTCCCATTTCAGTCTACTTGGTCACTATGCATATATTCGCAACAGGCGCCGAGTCCTTCAGCAGAGGCTATTGTGTCACCAGAGCTACGCGCTGACTTAAAGATACCACCACGGTACCGTAGCTTACTATAGGCCACATCTCTCCTACTATAACCCTGCTTCCACGCCCCAGTCCTTCCAGAGGCTATTATACCCAGCTGCTACTATTAGGCACATATATACCTACTATACCCGCTATCCACAGCCCAGTCCTTCCAAGAGAGCCTATTATCCCACTGCTAACTATAGGACAATCTCTCCCTACTATAACCTGCTATCACTCGGCGGGCACTCGGGAAGCGCGATACGTCAGTATTCCTTTCTTAAGTGCGTTAGTATATTCGGCGCAGCCGAGCTCGTGCATAGCACTATACGGGCACCATCTCTCCTATTCTTATTTATCCTGCTTATCGCACCTACGCACAGGACCCTTAGAGTTGCCTTCCTCAGATTGCCTATTTAACCCGCCAACTTTCCATGCACGGCCTTACCTGCCAACTACAAAATATTTTTACTCTATCACTTTTTCTGCAGAATTCTATGCTTCCCTCTTATAACCTAGCCTATCCTCCATCCAGACGCCCCCTATGTCCCTTACTACACTGAATCTTGATCTCTACACTCTCTTTATCATAGCTTACATAACTTTTTACAGTGGGCAATAAATCAATACTCATAAGGATAAATATCTTGGTATTTTATCTCCACTAGCCACCACACGATAATTTCGGTCCGACTCATATGTGGCCATTTCAGTCTCTGAGCTTCCATAGCACTTGGCTTAAATAATTGGACTGAGAATGGGCAGTTTTATCTGTAGTGGAGGAAGATCAACGTAGAGCTGCGCATCCATATTAGTGACGTCATTCCATTCATATGCACTGGTCTTGCATATATTCTCACTCATGCTCATGAAATCGAATCAACTGGTTTATGATAAACCCGTCATGCTTATATCAAATTCACAAATTTGACAATGAAACGCCACTCTTCATATACTCTCTAAAGAGGCTTTATCGTACACCCACTTGCTACTAAAATATTCAGTGTGATTACTATTCCAACCAGTTTCACACTCCACTCACTCTAATCCTGCTCATCAATACACAGTTTCGGCTCACAACCTACCCTTCGCAAAGATGTGTATTTTCTCTTCACAGGGAAACTTGCCATCTTTTCTGGGCCACAGATCGCTGTGAGGCTTATACTAATGTAAAATGGACCATGACGATCTCTCTCACGCTACTATCGCCTCTCCCACGCCCAGTCCTTTCCCAGGAGGCTATTATCCCCCCCACTTGATAACTAAATTGGCTATACTGACGGACAATTAAATTCCTCTCCATAAGGTGCCTCTTGTATGTATCCAAAAGCCCTGCAGTAATTCTGGCTTTACAAAGTGGGTTTCACTCCACAGTTTGGCCAATGAGCTTGCCGCCACAAAAGTCATTCCATCTGTCGCCATTAAAGCTAAGGCTAGCTATAGTAAGGTTGCATATGTAAGAACACACATCGCTTGAAATAAACCACCTACTTCGCTAACTAACGATCATTATAACATCCTTGGAGCAGATCTGATCGGAATATTTCCCATTGAGGCATACAACATTCTCCTACTAAAGTTCTGAATCCTATCCATTTCTGTACTAAATCAGAAATAAAATGCTTGTCACAACCTCACATACCCACTCAAGCCCAGATGCATACCACATAGTGGCACGGCCACGGCAAGTTATGGCACCCTCGTGATGTCTATCTAGTACTAGGGACAGCAAATTAAAAACTGCCTCATGCTTGACAGATAGGCAGCGTAACTCGGTGATTTTTTAAATATCAGAATAAACTTGCATATCGCATGCTTTCCCAAAGCCCAGTCCCTTATCAGTGTCTCATTATTTATCTTATTACTACATGTGGAGAGCTTAACCAACTATATTGTTTGGGATAACAATAATCTCTCACTCACCTATTACAGATATATAGAATTTTTCCCGTCTAGTTTTATGAGCTCAAAAAGTCAAGTTTTAGACACCATATTGCGCTTTCTGAAGCATGTAGCCTCATATTTGTACCATTCTCCACTCATCCACTGCGTGGAGATCATTTTCCTATAGAAACTCACAAGCGCTACTCTATCATCCATGTGGCGCATATATATTATTACATTCAAGTTTTTCGGGCATTCTTCTTGTGACTCTAAACATTCAGCGCACTTTAGCTTTTGACACCTCTATACCCTCCACGAATTAGGCTAGATATTTTATCTCAATGACTCAAAAAAACTTCAAATCGAGCAACAGAATAAAAATTCATAACTGGAGAAGCACACAAAACGCGTAAGGCTGTCTATCAGTTTGGTGGCACCACATATACTAACACACTATCTATATTTATCACTGCTATTTCTGCCCATCGGCAACTAGCCCACCACGTCCTTTGCAAGCATGGGCTATTTTGATACCTGCCCCCTGCAATCTAGCTTCATATAATATGGGTGGTCTAATGTAATCCACCAGATAATACTGTGTCGTCCCTGACCCTTATATAGCACGTTTATGCTATCGCTCCCTAGCACTCAGATTCCGTTACACAGGATGGCTTCTGGGTGTTTCAATAGTAGAGGTGCCTAATTTGATATCTTGCTTGGTCGGTAAAAACTTGGACTTAGAGCCATCTAGTCCATACCTCTGAACCTATACTCATGTATGTGCCTTTGGCTTTAAGGTTTGACTTGTGGACTATCTTTTGTGGCTACGATCTCTGGCACAGGTCCTTCTCGGTAATAGGTGCTATTTTATTGAAAACCCACACACTCGCATTAGGTCTTTAAATACGCGGCGTGCAGGTCTATAGACTCTTTATCCTCTACTGCAATCATATACCATGCTACTTGGTCTTAACAGAAAGTTCCAGGGTGCTAGGACTTCGCTCAAAGCTCAAAAGCACCCCATACCACTGTGACGGAGCGTCTTTTAAGAACTTCGACTACATCTACACCCCCAGCTGTCAACCATAACTATCACTGACAGCCAAGGTGAGAACTCGCTAGTCTCTCTATCCGATTAACAAATAATCAAATCATTCCTTTGGTGCCACTGACGCTATCTGGCCAGGCGTCTATTGTGCGTGATAGATACTCCACAACCGGAGCAGCTTGTGGTTGGCAACGCAGTGAATGGGGTCCATCAGAGGACATGCCCCCTGGAGTTTCAGACAGTTCTCTTTCCAGACGGATGTGCTATTTTCTCATGCACTCCAATGGTATAGCGAGAGTAAGGATGTGTTGGTCGCCTCTGTTAACTGCTTGCTCACCGGGGCGTGATTATAAACAGGATCGATCTCCATATGCGCGCTGTGACCAAATAAATATACATTCACAAATATGGGTGTGACTCCTATGCAAGTCCATATGGGGTAAAGAATGTCCATATGGGGTACACCAGTAATGTTTCATAAAATCGGGGTAAACGCAAATTGTCACACAATAACAAAAATTCGAAGCGTTGTAACTGAGAATTATGCTGCCTGGCATGCGAGGCTTAACTACTTCTAGGTATGATCCCATCTATGAAACCTGGTATTCACCCCTCCCAAGCTGTATTTCACAGTATCATTCTTACTTCAAAGGTATAATCTGTTTTAGTGTTTCATTTTACAAACATATATTTTTGTTTTCCCGCGAGTGCAATTTCGAGCTTGTGAGTACCAGGACAGATGCTCACTTCGATAACCAGTAAGAACATAGATTTATCAATATTCTTGCGGACAATAGAATGACAGATATTTGTCTCCTCATATGTTTCTCCTGTCTCGTGTGTTTATTCCCACATTATGATAACTGTTGTACCCGACAACATCCACATGAATGGGGTAGCGGTTTAGGTCTGTGAGTGTTCACGTGGGCTTGCTAACTAGACATGCTTTTAGCCTAGCGATAAAAATCATAGAGAAATGATCACTTTTATATGCGTGTGTCCAAGCCAAACTACCGGCGCCAGACAGCTAGACCTTATTCCAGTATAATTTAGTTATATAAGCCTCACAAACTGGTTAATATGATTAGTTCTGTGTAATTTTTCAAAATTGTGAGACATCCTGCGCCCATTTGTGCCGGGGTGTAGAGCTGTTCAATCCCTAAATGCTGTATTGTCAAAATGGGTTGATATTTAACATCCAGACTAGATAGAGGACCTGTACTCACTACTGTGCAGGAGCACAAGTTATGTTGGTGATTCGTGTCTATTGCGGTCTCGCACAGCAGCTCAATTCTTCCTCAACTACTTTGTACGCTCTAAAATAATAACCACAGGCATCTCCCCATTCACATTACCTTTCATTGAAGCAGCTTAGCAGGATCTGGCCGGTCCTGTTTCTGTCCCAGCCCACAGCTCTGCTCACCTATTTGTACTGGAGTCACCCAGGGAGGGGGCAATGTCGGGCTTCCAGTGAAATGATAACAAACACCTTAGTGTTCACCTTTTTTGCTTAGTACTTATTATTAGAACGTGCACAGTATCCCCCCAGGAGGAGGCATAAGCTTGGAAAATTTAACGCAAATTTAGCAGGGTTTACTTCGTGGAATACGTCATGTCTCAGAATGTGCGGACAGGTTAGAAGAAGGGAGGCCACTCTTCTCATATTGAGGGACCCATATGATAATGCAACAAAGGACAGAGGGGGATCATATCTTTCTCTTACACAGTCATATAGAGAGGAAGATGATTTTCTCGTGATGGATCTCTCATATATACTCAGGAGGATGGACAATTTATCTCATAAAGGGGAATTAAATAACGCGAAACCCTTCCGAAAAAAATACAGTTTTATAACTCTTGTACATGGAACTAGAGAGTGCGCATTTATAATTCCTACCTTGGATACTCATTACAATATTTGCAGAGCAGCTATTCTATAACCATCTGGCAGAGGGGGAGCGCGCGCGTGGCACACAGCCGTTCTTGGTAGCACTTGACAATAGACATCACAAAGACGCAAGATAGAATTCATTTAAGTTTACCTATAGAGCATGTTTGACTATAGTGTTGCACAATGATTCAACAGCGTTGTGCAAATAGGAAGGTTGTGCATGTTTCATCTTCTTGCTTCTAGTTTTGTTTAGGGGCATGCCTGGTACGTTCTCATATGCATTGAGAGTGGCCTTCACCAACATCTTGTCACCTTGTTGATACCTGTTGGTGAGAATGACCAAAGAAGTGGAGGGTCCACCTGTAAACGAGCCAAATACCCACGACAGGGATGCAGCGATAATCGGGAATCATCACATCCGATATAATAGCCTGAAGTCTTGTACTGCGCCCGGGTGTAGGTAATGTAAGTAGAGACCAGTGGGACTTAATTTCTTGGCCAGTACCTAACAAATTGTAATCGCTTAAAATGATTTGGATGGCCATCAGAGTGAATTTACACACTGAATAGGTCCTTAGATCTGTGCACTCGCAGGTGCCAAGAACGTTTGGCGTGCGCCGCCGGTGCGTGTCACATCAAGACCGCCTCTCTACAAATCACTATACACACTATCCTAGGTGGACTACTAACCCTACATAGCCATGTTGAGGATCATTAAGAACAATTGCTCATAAAAAAGATGCACGCGAGAAAAGTAAGTAAGCTGAACAATATATGGGTTGTTCGCATTATAGGGTTCTGCATTCTATATGGGGTAGTTCGGTGGCTCTTCCTATTCCTAAAAATATCAATTATTAGATATTCTGTGAATGTTAATACAGTTGGCACTGGGCAGAATCTGGTATATTGCCCGAGCGCCGCTGTCCTCTTTTATCCATATTGCCGGTCACATTAAAATCTGGGAAGTCCCCCATACAACAAGCGACTGTAATTCAATTAAAGGGTAGATAAATCATGAATATAAAGAACTCATCTCGCTCTCGGACCGAATAAGATGAATTTCAGCACCGAAATAAACTCTACCCTTGAGAAACATAAAGAGAAGATCTATTCGTGGGGTCGAAAATCTTTAAGCACCTTTAAACATTCAATATCGCTTCCTTAGTGAATTGAAAAAATCGATGTGTATTGATCAATATGATGTGAGGGTACCTATTTATTTATAGCAACGTGACCAACGGGGCACAATACTACTCAACATCTGACGATAAGCAACTCTACTAAACACTATATAAAACCGGGACCTCTAAATAAGAATGCACATAATAACTTAACAAATTCATAGCATCGAGAAAAATTCTGTTTGGTCGTTGTCTATCTTGCATAACGCGTTTATCTCTCACTTCTCAATCTTTAACTCTGTCGCCTTTTCCTAGCAATCTAAATCCCCGGGCTCCAGAAGGCGTGTGTACGGGAATTAATTCTGATTGGCGTGAGTCCAGGTTCTACAATTCAGAAATCTTGATTACGCATTCAACGTCGACTTTGGTGGGTTGCCACCTAAATACCTTATTTGCACCCGTAGACTCGTTACTCTAAAGGTGGACGCTTCACGATCTACTCTGAATCATTTCCCACGCGTCTCTCGCACGCGCGTTTAAAACATCACATGTTGGAGATCTTGAATTGTCACTACACTGTATGGCATTTGTGCTCTCAGTGCCGTCAGTTCTGTCTCTGTAAGAAGTATCTTATGTTTTGTGGCCCATAGTTGCTGGCTAATTGGCTAATATGTGATTGGTGGTAGATCGCTAATATGCGTGGCTCGTTGACGATTAACGAAGAAGAGTGTGAGCTATCCCTCGCTCACTTCGCCTTTATGACCAATTAAGTATTAGGCTGTTCTTAGATCAAATTTCTGAATTCAGACCGGACTTGAATTTATGGAGTGGCACGCATGAAGAAGGGACAGAGGCTGACGAGATTGTTCTGACTGTCAGCCTATTAGGGGAGACTCATAGTTTCACCAACCAAGTCTCACGACTTCTACATAGTTATTTAATATTATATTAGCTGTAATCTTAGTTTCTCATGAAAGATAATGTTTATATTAAATGTTCAGACTAACTATTTGGTTTTCTTCCATAACTAGGGAAGAGAAACACTGAGGATCTCCCATGTCAAATACCTAATGGAAAGTGTATTGAGCAAAGAACACGCACGTGTGAACTTTTGTGATATTATCTTCCATATTATTCTAGGGAGTATATGCTATTCATGTTTGCGCTTGAATTTATTCCCTTGGGAACCAACTATATAAACTTGGTGAGTACTTTATGCTTAGACTATAGCCAGTGTCGGTCATTTCTTCTCCTTCCCATAATTGGATTACCTATAGTCGAGGAATCTAGGTTTCCTTACTCATGCTGGAAGGGCGTTAGGCTTGAGGGTGAATGTATCAGCTTTACACCAAAATTGGGAGCTGTGCAGCGCTAGTAATAAGTGTGCTGACTTGAGCTCTGAGGCTAGTTTCAGCACCAGCAAGATACAGGTGCTCATAGGTAGAATGAAATGACTTTCATCCAGCATAAATTTACCTCACAAAACTTGAGTTTTGTGTCCTTCGCTCCTTACTCCCCAGTTATGTTACAACTCGGTGGCACTTTACGTCGATAGATCGGAACGCGCACTGGATTTTTCTTTACTAAAAATAGGTATGCTTATGATGTCGACACGCTGCTATTTCTGATAGTTCAATAACTCGGGAGGCCAATGCTGCTCACTAGTGTACTCGTACTTGCTCCCATTTCCCGTTTGTTCTGCTGATCGGCCTAGAGAGTGTGGAAACACCGCGGAGGCGTGAAGTAGATTGTCTAACCCACGCTCTCAACACATTGCAGGGCCCTTAGCTGATGTACCGCCAGGTTAGTAAAAAGTCGGAGCTTTTGAACGTGATGTCTGAGTCCTATTCAGCCAGCAGTTTACATAAACACATTAGAGAGCCTTAGTGGCATGTCTTCCAGATCAACCCTAAAGTTTACAATTGCTCGTATCGTCTCTCCTGATGCTATTTGTCCCACCAGTTGTAACCTGACGGGAAGCTGAGTCAGCTTTCACGATGAGACCGTGGGTCCACTTGGAGTATTTCTTCACTATCGACGGTGCTTGCATGTGTATTGTCACAGCTCTGATATCACTCAAAAGAGTGAGCATGCTGACTTATGATCGTCCTTAGATCCCCTCCCATGTTTCTGCTGATTCAGTTAACGGAGCTTAGTGATGTCAGGCCTGATAGAGTGTGTGGGAGAAGAGGGGAGCTATTAGTCGATTGTCAACCCATATACTACATAACGGTTGCTCTCTCAGTGATGGCTCCCGCAGGCAATAATTATAGATCGTGAAGGGAAGACTCGGGAGCACTTAATGTGTATGTCATGATGTCTCTAGTCAACATGAACGTGCACTGAAACTATAAGCATCACAGACTAATTGCTCGAACTGTGTCTGGTCGCACACTTTATACATGTCTATGCGTCATGGAAATCTCGCCGAGTAGAAGATTTGTAAAGATAATTACCTTGGATTAGGCCCCTGATGTTAGCGGAAAAGGTGCGGGGTACACTATATACGTACTATATTAATTTAAATTCATACTTAATAAAATAAATTGTTGATAGGACATTCAAGGAGAGATCAGATGAGACTTCACATGGGCTGAGAGGAAGCACGCTTTTATACTGATATATTATAAAATCCTTGAATAGTGGGACATATTATTTGGGGCATATAATAGACACAATATCGCTAAACCTGGTGGTTCCCTTATATTCTCTATAATTTGTATAGGGTGTATTTTTTTTGCACAAGTTTGGATCTCCTTCATTGGTCTTGAACACTCCTACTATGATTTAGTAACCGCTAGTACAAATTAGTCTCGTTCTTATTATTTAGTCTTCTGCGATATGATTTCTATAGTTTTTCCTCATAATTAATATTGCCAAACATGGTCGCCCTATATAACATTATCAATGTGGGGGCTTTTATCTCCTGCTCACGTTCTGGTCTGCCATATTTAGCGGAACAAATTCGAGCCGCTCCGGAATACCTTTTATAAGTAGCAATCCCAATCGGAGAAGAGAATTCTGAGAGTGCTGGTAATTGGGGATGTGGCCACTCCCTTGCCAGACGGGCCAATTATGCGGACTTCAGGATATAAGGGGCCTAAAATTGTTCCAGATCTCAATTAGGTTTGATTTTTTTCAATTCGGATTTTTGGGTGCTGTAGTCCACGGGTCTGAGGGTGCGCCTACGCTCGCATCTGGTAATTCCGACCCAGACCACTGGTTGGGGGATCACTGGGCTAGACTTGGCAATTACTATTAGTAATATTTGTCTGGGATCAACTTTGATCCCGTGATCGTGCTCTCAAGGATCCAACAACCGCAGATCTATCTCACTTGTTGGGGCTCAACCAGCAAAAAACGACTCCCTTCACTGGGGCTAGAGATAGTGGAAATGACAACTCCAGTGTTCCACCCAGGGCTGTATTTATATATAGGCACCCAAGGGCCTGTTCCTATATAATCAATTATGTTTAAAAATTTAAAAAAAATAAAAAGCTGCCCCAGACTTACTGGTGGAAATCTGTTGGCTGAGCTATGGGGGTGAGGGGTCCGGCACAATATTCCCCCAGGTGTGATGTCACTTCCAGTACACCATGTGACATCACTTCCGCCATCTGGGGGCGTACTTAGGCCCGGTGCCTAGGGTGGTACTGGAACTAAATACTACTTTGGTTCTACTACCGCTCAAAGGCCCTTCAAAATTTGTAATGTCCGCTGGAGTAACCAATAGTGCGTGGTATTAACTCCGTGAACGCAAACTCCTCTACCTATATCGATCAACGTTTGGCCCCAGTCGTTGTGTATTTTAGAGATACAATAGATTCTTATATCTAGCTTGGTCAGGGTCAGACTGGGACCCCAGGGGCCCACCAGAAAACCTTAGACCATAGGCCCACTCTCCAAACTATTTTTCCTCCTTTCCTCGCCCAACCTCTTTATTCTCCTAGTCTCTTATTTACACGCTAGCATCTATTCTTCCATCTATTTCTCCTCTTTGTTCCCATTCAGAAATAGGGAATGGCCATGAAACAGGCCAAATGGTCAGGAGCAGGAGAGACCACTTACCCCTGGGCACACCGGGAGTTTTCCTGGTATCCCTGTGGGCCAGCCCCACACTGAGTTTGGTTACCTTTAAAATAACATCATTAAAAACAGTTATACTCCATCAGGAGGGAATAGAAGCTTCTCTATATGTCTTGGCACAAAATGCACAAATTCCATGAAAACAAAGATATTTTTTAAGTTTAGCAATGAATTTTGCATCAATTTATTTTTATAAAGAGGTTTGAGGAACGGCGATGGGAATTCATTTTGCACCAAGTTACACAGGATTATAGGTAGGAAGCTATATGGATATACTGCCCCCATATAAAATGTTGGGGTCTGTATATCGTGCGTACGCTTACGTGCATGCGCGCACATTGTACTTATTCACGCTTATTCGCGCGCCCGCGCTGACTGTCCCAATCCGGAAGTGCAGGTAGGAGGGCACCGTACAGGACGCGCTCGGCGTATCTGAGCCGAGCGTGCCTGATACATAGTGAGCATAGTATTCATTTCTTTGATTGTACAATACAAGTAGATAATGGCAAACTTTACATGGGCGCATTTTAAACAGGTGGATTCAAACTCATACACAGACTGAAACAAAAATGGTTCGACAATGTCCCGTTAGGATAATTCTTTAGGATTCTCAGAAACGGCGGATGAGATATTTGTACAATGAGCATCAGTATACGAGAGAGGTTCGTTGGGAAGGCAGGGCCGGATTTGTAATCCTGCCGCCCCAAGGCCGCCCCCGTCCATCGCCCTCCGCGCATGCGCACAATCGGCAACCCCCCCCCCCATGCGCAAACGTGCGATTGGCACCGCCCCCTCCCCAACGTGCATGCAGGGTGTAAACATTCACATATTGAGCATTGGGGGAGAGGTCCCCACTGCTCCATATGGATGAAAAAGCTTAAGATTATGGTGCAGCGGGGCGGCATGCCACCCCCAAATTTGTGCCGCCCTAGGCCCGGGCCTTTGTGGCCTCTCCACAAATCTAGGCCTGTGGGAAGGGATATGAGTTAGTAAAGTTGAGAAACCTTTGAGGGTTGAAAAAAAGAAGGACAATGTTTATTGAAGATAAAAGAGAAATAAACTGGATTTGGGGGATCAGGTACAGTTGGTATTGGGATATAATAACCATAACAAGCAGGATAGTAAAAGAATTAAAAAAAAACCCATTGGAATCTGTTGCTACAAGATGCAGAATTGGTCCATTTTGTTAGAAATACTTTCTAGTAGAGCAAGGAATGTGAAGGGAACACTGACTCCATTAACACTGAGATGAAATAATCAATAGGGTGTACCCCATGTGTTAGTTGTCACTTTATATTGCAAATAAAATTGATTGCGTGGGATAAGGATCCAGACAATATTACTAATATGTAATTGCCAGTCTAGCCCAGTGATCCCCAACCAGTGGCTCTGGGTCGAATTACAATGGCGAGCGTAGGCGCCCTCAGACCGTGGACTACATCACCCAATCCGAAGGAAAATCAAACCTATTGAGATCTGGACAATTTTAGGCCTGATATCAGTCAAGTTGGCCCGTCTGGGTGCCCATACACGGGCAGATAAGTTGCCGAATCTGTCTGAAGGACCAGAACTGGGAGATAAAATCTGCTTATGTATAGGCACCTTTACAATAGAGGAGAACAAAGCGGCTATTAGACGGGCTAGCGGCAATATTAAAGCAATACCATCATAGGAAAACATGTTTTTTTTTTTCAAAACCCATCAGTTAATAAAGCTTCTCCAGCAGAATCCTGCATTGTAATCTGTTTTTCCCATGGGGCTAGCCATATTCTTCATTTCCCAGGGTGCCACAGCCATGTGACCTGTGCTCTGATAAACTTCACTCACACTTTACTGCTGCGCTGCAAGTTGGAGTGATATCCCCCCCTCCCCCCCAGCAGCCGATCAGCAGAACAATGGGAAGGGAGCAAGATAGCAGCTCCCAGTAGGTATCAGAATAGCACTCAATAGTAAGAAATCCAAGTCCGGCTTGGGACTCCTCCAGTTACATGGGAGTAGGAGAAACAATAGGTTAGCTGAAAGCAGTTCTAATGTGTAGCGCTGGCTGAAAGCTCAGACTCAGGCACACTTTACTGCTGCGCTGCAAGTTGGAATGATATCCCCCCCCTCCCCCCCAGCAGCCGATCAGCAGAACAACGGGAAGGGAGCAAGATAGCAGCTCCCAGTAGGTATCAGAATAGCACTCAATAGTAAGAAATCCAAGTCCGGCTTGGGACTCCTCCAGTTACATGGGAGTAGGAGAAACAATAGGTTAGCTGAAAGCAGTTCTAATGTGTAGCGCTGGCTGAAAGCTCAGACTCAGGCACACTTTACTGCTGCGCTGCAAGTTGGAGTGATATCCCCCCTCCCCCCCAGCAGCCGATCAGCAGAACAATGGGAAGGGAGCAAGATAGCAGCTCCCAGTAGGTATCAGAATAGCACTCAATAGTAAGAAATCCAAGTCCGGCTTGGGACTCCTCCAGTTACATGGGAGTAGGAGAAACAATAGGTTAGCTGAACATTTAATATAAACATTATCTCATGGAAATAAGCTTCCTAAATATCAATTAATAATATTGTGCTGTTGTGCAAACTATATCTCCCTCTCAGCAATCTGTCTCTCTTCATGCACAAATCAGGGTCAGATTCTGATTGACAGACAGGCCTAATACATGGTTAAGGGGGGGTGCTCCCTTCCCTAGCAGCCGTATTAGCACTAACACAATTAGCCAACTCCAGCACAAACAGAACTTTACAAAAGAACTGACCCGGCACAAATCCTACATGTAAAGCTCAGGATTTCCCTCAGAACCGGTTAATTTAAAAGAGTGAGCACTAATACATCTCCTGGGCAAAGGTTGCAACCCCCAAAGGGTGAAAAGATTTATTAGACCTGACTGCCAATCAGAATTTGACCCTGACCCGGATTGCTAGGAGGGAGTTAGTGAAGAGTAACTTGGTTATTTCAGAAACAGCACAGAATTTTTCATTGATTATATTTATATATTAGGGTTTATATAGTGTTTAGTGTATATATTGTTGGCACTTTATAAATAAATGTTAATAATAATAATAGTGTTTATTATAAAGTTTATTAAGTCTTATTTTCACGATAGTTCCTTTTTAAGGGAGTTTTCTGTGAATTATCTTGGTAAAATGTTATTTTTACTTACCCTTTAATATACTTTTCCTTTGTATGGGACTTCCCAATTTAATGCTGACCAATAGGAAGAGGAGGGAGGGGCATATACAGGACTCCCCAGTCCATGTATTAATAATTTATATTATTATTATAGGGGCTACCAAATAGCCAATCACAACCCATATTTGGCACCTTGAGCACTTTTTTATCATTGTTTAGCTCTCAAACTCTTTATATATTAGATAGTGGAAATGTATTTGTAGAAGGCTTGTTAGACCGGGCACGCCAACGTTCTCTGTTTGCCATTCATTTAATTCTCTTGTATATTTACATAGATGGGTACTGGCAGAATTAAGCCTTCTCAATACCCACCTACACAGGCAATATGGTATTCCATTACTGCATCTTCTGGTATTTTCTTCAGCTTCCTTGTTGTTCCAGGAAACATTGGATTAGAAAGCTCCCTAACCACTAGAGCAGGAGGAATTAACTCTTCACTTGTGCACTGATGCCATAACTTTCACCGGCTTTGGTGCTTTCTTTCAGGGTCAAGAGGTGTGCGGCCCCCTGGAATGGTGGTGCTGAATTTGTATGTGGAATTATTGCGCCTCTGTTCATACAGGAAGACGTATCGGTAGTCACATCGTATTATGGAGAAAAAGGGAATCATTTTTAGAAATTAGAATTATTTGCTTATAATGGAGTCTATGGGAGATGGCCTTCTCCGGATAAGGGATCCCATACCTGTATTTCTTAATTTCACAGTTTGGGGTCTGGAGGTTTATAAGCTACAGATTCCAAGGGGGTAATTAGCTACAGTGTTAGAGATTGCTGGTTCAACCATAGACAACAGACATAACTTGTGCTCGGTACATTGGCGTTTCCCATGAGGATACAATGAATAGCTTCTATATATTCATCCAAAAGGTCTGTGGAGGGGGGGGGGGACCCATAAAAGATATCTCTGATCTAGCAAATGTCTAGTTACACCACTGACATCGAGGCACTAATACATAATGGAATAAACAGAGACAGGAGCAAAACATATGAAATTCATTTATTTCCAAATAAAATCCAGTTACAAGTACACGTCCTCTCACACAGCCCAACTAAACAAGACAAGAATGAATACTGTGAATACAGCTTGGGAGGGATGACCATTCATAGCTCAGTTCTACAGGACATTCTGTACCCCATATGGACATTCTGTACCCCATATGGACATTCTGTACCCCATATGGACATTCTGTACCCCATATGGACATTCTGTACCCCATATGGACATTCTGTACCCCATATGGACATTCTGTACCCCATAGACATACGCACACAACATCTACTCTGAGAATCAATGGAAAGAGACTTCTAACCAGGATCCCATGGACCCCATTCAGCTGGTTGCCAACCACAAGCTGCTCCGTGGAGTATCTATCATCGACAATGAACTGCCTGGGCAAACTCGGCACCAAAGGATGATTTCTTGTCTGTTCAGCAGTTCCATTGACTGATCAGTGTATGTTAGTGTAGCATTTAGTCAGTCTTAAAGTCCTCCGTCTGTTGTTGATCTACAAGTCCTAGCACCCTGGAACTTTCTGTTCAACCAAAAGGTGGATGATTGCAGTAAGGCAACCCAGCCGTAAACCATTGTTGGTTTCAAAACACACCCAAGCGTCCCAGAAATACCACAAAATCAATCAACCTAAAGCAAAGGCACATCACATGAATAGGTCAATCTAGATGCTCCAAAATTTGCCACCAGAAGATATCAATAGCACCTCTACTTGAACGAGATCTTTTCATTATAGGGACATACTCTATAGACACCACATCAGCTGGGATACATTAGAAACCATTTAATGATAGGCAGGCAGTCAATGGGCAGTCAGTGGGCAGTCCATGGGCAGAAAGTATAATCAAAATGTGTTTATTGGTTCCACCAACATAGACAGCCTTACGCGTTTTGTGTTCTCCAGTTTGATTTTTTTTTTCTCGATTTGAGTTTTTTTGAGCTTAAAAAACTTTAATTCGAGTTAGGGTTCAAAGAAACTCGAATGTTTAAGTGCAAAAATCCCGAAAACTTGAATGTAAAAATTCCCCATGTAAAAGCTTGTGAGTTTCTATAGAAGTCAATGGGAATGGTCATAGGCTAAGTCAAGCCATATTCTAAAACTTGAGCTTTTTGAGCTCATAAACACGAAAAATTCTATATATTCGAGGTTTTTTTTATTCAAACAAGGTTTCCATAGTAATAAATAAGTGAACATTCGATATGCAAGTTTATTCGATTTAAAAAAACCCGCCTGCCTATCTTCAACTGGTTTTTAATTCTGCTCCCCTAGCTGAAGGCTCAGTGCCCCTGGGCCTCCTTGTGACTTATGGTGAGTTGTGGACAAGCATTTATTTCTTGTACAGAAATATAGGGATCGACTTGTGTCAATGGGAAAGTTCCATCAGATCTGCTCCAAGAATGTTTAAGATCGTTTACAGAATCTTTTCAACATGTGTTCTACATATGCAATCTTCATCAGTAGCCGCCATGGAATTGTGGCAAAGGCTCTTGGCCAACGTGAACCACTTTGTAAAGCAATCTGAGGCTTTGGATACATACAAGAGGCACGGGAAGGGATTTATTTCTAGAGCAATTTGTAGGGGCTGCTCATTATTTCAGATACTACACTGGCCAAAAAGATCAAGTTTCCCTGAAAAAATACAATGGGTTGGTTGAGCCAAAATTAGTATTAAAACTGGTTAAATAATAACTGAATTTATACATTAGTATAAAATGGTTTCATTTCAAATTAAATTTTATATTACGGTTTCATACAACCATTGATTCATTTCATGAGCAGAAAGGATCCAGTCTATGAGGGAAGTCACTAATTGCCTCTACAGTTGATCTTCCTCCACTACAGATAAAACTGCCCATTCTCAGTCAAATTATTTAGCCAATTATGACTTCAGGACTGTGGAAGAAGTGCCAATTGGTTGAGGATAAACCTCAATTCCTTCATTTTTTTCCACGTTAAAAAAAAGTTTATGATAAAAGTGGACAATGCAGTTATAAGGAAGGCCATGGAGGGTTAGCAGATATTCCAGAAAAAGTGATAGAGTAAATTTGTGGTGGGGACCTCCTACATGTGAAAGTTGGCTTAGGAAGTCACTCATCTGCATTTCTAGATAAAGACCGCTCTAGGCCTTCCCATCAACCATAGGAAATGCTATCCGCTTCCGAAGTGCGCCGAGGTACCGTGGTGGGTATTCTTTACCCGTAGCTCTTCAACTGCCCTCCAATATATCCTACATAGACTGAATGGGACATGAACATTCATCACAAGACAATGGGGAACCAGCTATGTGTGGTCACAGGGCTATGGGGGGCCAAGTATGGTAGGGAATGAATGGGCCAAGAGAAGGTGGAACAAACCAACAGCCAAAAGCAGCATCAAAGAAGATCAAACCAAGAGTCTATGGAGCTGGATACAATTAGGGCATTCAAACTGGGTTATATACTTGTGATACAAGTGGGACTGGCTAGTACAACACTAGTAATACTACTAATATCAACCATTATACCACTGTGAGGTAGACTTTACTAGGTAGGGTGAAGTATCTTCAGGGTGACGATAAAGAGCCTAAAGATACAGACAGGGCAGGTTTCATTCTAAAATGCCTAACGTATACAACATAACAGTCTGGGGGAGTTTATCAATGTTTGAGTTGCCCTAATAAAACTGGAATTCGAATTACGTTTCGCAAACTCGAATGTCTGGTATTTTATTAAGTGCAAAAAGACTCAAATTTGCCATCGAAAAGCTTGCGAGTTTCTATAGAAGCCAATAGAAGTCAAGCCATATTTTTCGAGCTCAAATTTTTCCAGCTTTTTCAAGTTTGTGAACTGGAAAAAATTGAGGTATTAAGAGTTTTTTATTGACAAGTTTTCCTTATTAATAAATACAGTGTCGGACTGGGACCCCAGGGGCCCACCAGAAAACCTTAGACCATAGGCCCACTCTCCAAACTATTTTTCCTCCTTTCCTCACCCAACCTCTTTATTCTCCCAGTCTGTTTTATTTACATGCTAGCATCTATTCTTCCATCTGTTTCTCCTCTTTCATGGCCATTCCCTATTTCTGAATGGGAACAAACAGGCCAAATGGTCAGGAGCAGGAGGGCCCACCGGGAGTTTTCCTGGTATCCTGATGGGCCAGTCCGACACTGAATAAATAGGTGAGCATTCGATATGAGTTTATTCGATTTAGAAAACAAACTTGATTTCAAAACTCAAAAATTGATAAATAAACCCATTACTATCTAGGCTACCCGTATAACCAGAACTGGCCAACTGTTCTTTACAGAAAGAAATATTGTTGGTCTGGATATAAACAGAACACAAAACACAATAAACCAGTTGGAGACCCTTAGTGAGGAGTTACAGAGACAACACTGGGGGTTCTAGAGCCCAACTCACTCAATGGCTACGGCAGTCAAAACTGAATACTCTTAGTCGCAGTACCGCTTCCCACCACATGAGGTCGTCAGTTTCTGCTAATAGGGGTGCAACAGAATAGCACCGCAGTTATATTTGCTCTGCTGACACAACCCCAAGGTTTGAAATGAAATCGTTTTTGAGTCTCGCATCAGCCCTTGTTTTAATCAACTTGAGTTTTAAAAAAATATCCCATTTTTATAATAATGGCAAAAAGCCCCATGTAATGAAGTAAAAAACGAATTAGTCCACGATAAAGGGAAAAAACTGCAACCAGAGTTTGTCCTTGGGATGCAATCACACATGTTGGGTTTGAAGCCCTATAGACTACATGGACTAACCAACAAACACTGCAGGGCAACCAGGTCCAGACTGGGACTCTGTGACATCTTACAGCAGCCCCTTTGGCATTTGCCAGAATTGACAGATTGCCAGTCTGGGCCTAAGGGCAACCCACACTATGTCCTACAGTGGTTTTGTATCTAACTAATCATGTCCCTGATCTTCACATTACGTAGGGTTTACTATACCAAAATGACCAAACTAAAGCAAGTACCACGGGCCCATTAATGAAACTAGCACTCTCAAAACCGTGGTGCTTAGTGAGCAGACCAACCCATGTAAACATATAGGATAGATAGATATGTTGGGATAGATATAGATAGATATGTTGGGATAGATAGATACATTCAGCACAGATAATTACAATTCAACATAAGATTGTTGTTTCATCCCCAAACCGAGAGCCCAAGCTTGGAGCAGCTTTAGCAACAATGAAACCTTGGTTTGAGAGAAGTCCCGGTGGCAGCAGAATGGCCGTAGGGCAGTAGTTGCCAGACATTTTCAGTTCAAGTCCCTTTGGAGGTCCAGGCTTTAGCCAGGGCCCCACATACCCCATATAATAAGGAGATATAGTTCCAAGAATGTCTATGGCATCTGAATGATATTCACCTGAAAGCTCAACCCCCAATTGGTCCCCCCTTAACAATGGTACAACCCCCCCCCCAGGTCTATTCTGGTTTTTGGCAACTGCTTGTATAGAGGGACCCCCACCGGCCTGGGGTGAAGGACAGTGATTTATGTTAAGCCACTAGGGGGCATTCTGCAAACGAAAAGGATTTATTGGGTGTTTAGACATCTTAACCAGATTTTTCCCGTGTAATTAATTAAGTGCTTTCTGGATCTTTCTGTAAATATATTTAATTTAGCAAACCCAATGGTTCCCAATAAACCCGGTAAGACTACCATGGCTGGGGGAGCCTATTCCCAGTTTCCAGATGGAAGACATGCTATTGTTGTTTTCCAAATGCCTCCGGATATACTTTGATTTTTGTGGGTGTCCCACACCGGTGGAACAGACAGCTACACCTTTATTATCCTTCATTCTGACCAGGTTCTGCACAAACATAGACTACACAGACATCGATTGGTGGTGCCATGGGGCATGCCAAGCAAAAGGGTAGATGGGCAAGTCTTCTCCTGGGGAACAATCACAATACAGATATCATTGGGGGAGCACAGAGCATATACTCCAATCAGCCAACCCAGTGGAGCTTTAGACTATACCCCCAATGCTTAGTGCCCCCTTGGGGTAGCAGTTATTGAACTACATAGTTATATGAATGCAAAATAAATATACGATTTTTGCCTAAATGATTAAATATAGAAAATCTAGCAGCGAGATTACTAACTCTGTAACAGGTCGGGCATTGATGCAAATGCACGTTGTTAGTAGGCAACTGGAAGCACCCTGAGTACTCAAAGCAGCCATGATTATTGCCGGGAATCACCAAACCGTACATTTCCGAACAATCATACCAAATTCAGAGCTTTTCGTGCCACCAATAGTCAATGGGAAGCGACCAACAATACTGTAATATCCACTGCCTGAAGTTCCCTTAAGGTGGCCACACACGGGGCGATTGTAGCTGCCGATATGGGTCCCTTGGACATATTCAGCAGCTTATCGGCCCGTGTAGGGGAAACAATGACTGGCCTGCCCAACCGATATCTGGATTGGGGATTGGGGACCGCATCGGCTCGTTGATGTGGTCCCTGAAGCGACTACGCCTCTTCCAGTTGTTATAATTCGATCCAGGGCCAAACGACCGAATTAGCCTAAATTCCCCCAATATTGCCCCCACCCATAGGTGGGGCTATCGGGAGAAGATCTTTACGCGTACGCCCACCTTTAGAGTTGCGTTTATCAGACGTGATCGTCCTTCTCCCTCCGCTCAAGGGGAATTTTCTCGCTTGCGTTCTACTCACAAAAACACACACACAAAACAGGATTTTCTACATATATACATTGTCACAGTTCCAATTATACAACCAAAAAAAAAGACCATAATAGCAAAAATAAACAAAATATCCTGGCATTAAAGTAGTCCCATAAAATCTCTGCCGTGGAAGGAGAAAAAAAAACAAACATCGGCCCAGGGAGAGTTTCCACATTATAAAAAGAGATGTTTCCGAGAGAATTTCAGGTTTATTTCCCCTTCCCTCCGTCCCTAGCTCGCGTGCAGCTTGGCGTCTGTGGAAGGAGTAACGGCGCTGTTGGAGAAGCCATCGTAATGGTTGTCGGAACATAGCGAGAGATCGTCTGCGGTGTCCATGCTGCTGTTTATCTCTGAAAAGGGAGAAAAAAAAATGGTTTAAAAGTCATTGTTTTTAGATTAAGTCACATTTAGAAGTTTCAAACAGTCCAGACTTTCCCCATTTCGCCATTGGCCAATTGTTTCGCGAAACTTCTGCAAAAATTTGCAACAAAGAAAAAGACGCGGGCGACAACAAAGAAAAAGACGCGGGCGACAACAAAGAAAAAGACGCGAGCGACAACAAAGAAAAAGACGCGAGCGACAACAAAGAAAAAGACGCGAGCGACAACAAAGAAAAAGACGCGAGCGACAACAAAGAAAAAGACGGGGGCGACAACAAAGAAAAAGACGCGGGCGACAACAAAGAAAAAGACGCGAGCGACAACAAAGAAAAAGACGCGAGCGACAACAAAGAAAAAGACGCGAGCGACAACAAAGAAAAAGACGCGAGCGACAACAAAGAAAAAGACGCGGGCGACAACAAAGAAAAAGACGCGAGCGACAACAAAGAAAAAGACGCGGGCGACAACAAAGAAAAAGACGCGAGCGACAACAAAGAAAAAGACGCGAGCGACAAACAAAGAAAAAGACGCGAGCGACAACAAAGAAAAAGACGCGAGCGACAACAAAGAAAAAGACGCGAGCGACAACAAAAGAAAAAAGACGCGAGCGACAACAAAGAAAAAGACGGGGGCGACAACAAAGAAAAAGACGCGAGCGACAACAAAGAAAAAGACGCGAGCGACAACAAAGAAAAAGACGCGAGCGACAACAAAGAAAAGACGGGGCGACAACAAAGAAAAGACGCGAGCGACAACAAAGAAAAAGACGCGAGCGACAACAAAGAAAAAGACGGGGGCGACAACAAAGAAAAAGACGGGGGCGACAACAAAGAAAAAGACGCGAGCGACAACAAAGAAAAAGACGCGAGCGACAACAAAGAAAAAGACGGGGGCGACAACAAAGAAAAAGACGCGAGCGACAACAAAGAAAAAGACGGCGGGCGACAACAAAGAAAAAGACGCGAGCGACAACAAAGAAAAAGACGCGAGCGACAACAAAGAAAAAGACGCGAGCGACAACAAAGAAAAAGACGGGGGCGACAACAAAGAAAAAGACGCGAGCGACAACAAAGAAAAAGACGCGAGCGACAACAAAGAAAAAGACGCGAGCGACAACAAAGAAAAAGACGCGAGCGACAACAAAGAAAAGACGGGGGCGACAACAAAGAAAAAGACGCAAGCGACAACAAAGAAAAAGACGGGGGCGACAACAAAGAAAAAGACGGGGGCGACAACAAAGAAAAAGACGGGGGCGACAACAAAGAAAAAGACGGGGGCGACAACAAAGAAAAAGACGCGAGCGACAACAAAGAAAAAGACGCGGGCGACAACAAAGAAAAAGACGCGAGCGACAACAAAGAAAAAGACGCGGGCGACAACAAAGAAAAAGACGCGGGCGACAACAAAGAAAAAGACGCGAGCGACAACAAAGAAAAAGACGCGGGCGACAACAAAGAAAAAGACGCGAGCGACAACAAAGAAAAAGACGCGAGCGACAACAAAGAAAAAGACGCGAGCGACAACAAAGAAAAAGACGCGAGCGACAACAAAGAAAAAGACGCGAGCGACAACAAAGAAAAAGACGCGAGCGACAACAAAGAAAAAGACGCGAGCGACAACAAAAAGAAAAGACGGGGGCGACAACAAAGAAAAAGACGCGAGCGACAACAAAGAAAAAGACGGGGGCGACAACAAAGAAAAAGACGCGAGCGTCAACAAAGAAAAAGACGCGAGCGACAACAAAGAAAAAGACGCGAGCGACAACAAAGAAAAAGACGGGGGCGACAACAAAGAAAAAGACGGGGGCGACAACAAAGAAAAAGACGCGAGCGACAACAAAGAAAAAGACGGGGGCGACAACAAAGAAAAAGACGCGAGCGACAACAAAGAAAAAGACGCGAGCGACAACAAAGAAAAAGACGCGAGCGACAACAAAGAAAAAGACGCGAGCGACAACAAAGAAAAGACGCGAGCGACAACAAAGAAAAAGACGCGAGCGACAACAAAGAAAAAGACGCGAGCGACAACAAAGAAAAAGACGGGGGCGACAACAAGAAAGACCGACGACACAAGAAAAAACGGGGGCGACAACAAAGAAAAAGACGCGAGCGACAACAAAGAAAAAGACGCGAGCGACAACAAAGAAAAGACGCGAGCGACAACAAAGAAAAAGACGGGGGCGACAACAAAGAAAAAGACGGGGGCGACAACAAAGAAAAAGACGCGAGCGACAACAAAGAAAAAGACGCGAGCGACAACAAAGAAAAAGACGGGGGCGACAACAAAGAAAAAGACGCGAGCGACAACAAAGAAAAAGACGCGAGCGACAACAAAGAAAAAGACGCGAGCGACAACAAAGAAAAAGACGCGAGCGACAACAAAGAAAAAGACGCGAGCGACAACAAAGAAAAAGACGGGGGCGACAACAAAGAAAAAGACGCGAGCGACAACAAAGAAAAGACGCGAGCGACAACAAAGAAAAAGACGCGAGCGACAACAAAGAAAAAGACGGGGGCGACAACAAAGAAAAAGACGGGGGCGACAACAAAGAAAAAGACGGGAGCGACAAAGAAAAAGACGGGGGCGACAACAAAGAAAAAGACGCAAGCGACAACAAAGAAAAAGACGCAAGCGACAACAAAGAAAAAGACGGGGGCGACAACAAAGAAAAAGACGGGGGCGACAACAAAGAAAAAGACGGGGGCGACAACAAAGAAAAAGACGCGAGCGACAACAAAGAAAAAGACGCGGGCGACAACAAAGAAAAAGACGCGAGCGACAACAAAGAAAAAGACGCGGGCGACAACAAAGAAAAAGACGCGGGTAACAACAAAGAAAAAGACGCGAGCGACAACAAAGAAAAAGACGGGGGCGACAACAAAGAAAAAGACGGGAGCGACAAAGAAAAAGACGGGGGCGACAACAAAGAAAAAGACGGGGGCGACAACAAAGAAAAAGACGCAAGCGACAACAAAGAAAAAGACGGGGGCGACAACAAAGAAAAAGACGCGAGCGACAACAAAGAAAAAGACGCGAGCGACAACAAAGAAAAAGACGCGAGCGACAACAAAGAAAAAGACGGGGGCGACAACAAAGAAAAAGACGCGAGCGACAACAAAGAAAAAGACGCGAGCGACAACAAAGAAAAAGACGCGAGCGACAACAAAGAAAAAGACGCGAGCGACAACAAAGAAAAAGACGCGAGCGACAACAAAGAAAAAGACGCGAGCGACAACAAAGAAAAAGACGCGAGCGACAACAAAGAAAAAGACGGGGGCGACAACAAAGAAAAAGACGCGAGCGACAACAAAGAAAAAGACGCGAGCGACAACAAAGAAAAAGACGCGAGCGACAACAAAGAAAAAGACGCGAGCGACAACAAAGAAAAAGACGCGAGCGACAACAAAGAAAAAGACGCGAGCGACAACAAAGAAAAAGACGCGAGCGACAACAAAGAAAAAGACGCGAGCGACAACAAAGAAAAAGACGGGGGCGACAACAAAGAAAAAGACGGGGGCGACAACAAAGAAAAAGACGGGAGCGACAAAGAAAAAGACGGGGGCGACAACAAAGAAAAAGACGCAAGCGACAACAAAGAAAAAGACGCAAGCGACAACAAAGAAAAAGACGGGGGCGACAACAAAGAAAAAGACGGGGGCGACAACAAAGAAAAAGACGGGGGCGACAACAAAGAAAAAGACGGGGGCGACAACAAAGAAAAAGACGCGAGCGACAACAAAGAAAAAGACGCGGGCGACAACAAAGAAAAAGACGCGAGCGACAACAAAGAAAAAGACGCGAGCGACAACAAAGAAAAAGACGCGGGCGACAACAAAGAAAAAGACGCGAGCGACAACAAAGAAAAAGACGCGAGCGACAACAAAGAAAAAGACGCGAGCGACAACAAAGAAAAAGACGCGAGCGACAACAAAGAAAAAGACGCGAGCGACAACAAAGAAAAAGACGCGAGCGACAACAAAGAAAAAGACGGGGGCGACAACAAAGAAAAAGACGCGAGCGACAACAAAGAAAAAGACGGGGGCGACAACAAAGAAAAAGACGCGAGCGTCAACAAAGAAAAAGACGCGAGCGACAACAAAGAAAAAGACGCGAGCGACAACAAAGAAAAAGACGGGGGCGACAACAAAGAAAAGACGGGGGCGACAACAAAGAAAAAGACGCGAGCGACAACAAAGAAAAGACGGGGCGACAACAAAGAAAAAGACGGGAGCGACAAAGAAAAAGACGGGGGCGACAACAAAGAAAAAGACGCAAGCGACAACAAAGAAAAAGACGCAAGCGACAAACAAAGAAAAAGACGGGGGCGACAACAAAGAAAAAGACGCGAGCGACAACAAAGAAAAAGACGCGAGCGACAACAAAGAAAAAGACGCGAGCGACAACAAAGAAAAAGACGCGAGCGACAACAAAGAAAAAGACGGGGGCGACAACAAAGAAAAAGACGCGAGCGACAACAAAGAAAAAGACGGGGGCGACAACAAAGAAAAAGACGCGAGCGTCAACAAAGAAAAAGACGCGAGCGACAACAAAGAAAAAGACGCGAGCGACAACAAAGAAAAAGACGGGGGCGACAACAAAGAAAAAGACGGGGGCGACAACAAAGAAAAAGACGCGAGCGACAACAAAGAAAAAGACGGGGGCGACAACAAAGAAAAAGACGGGGGCGACAACAAAGAAAAAGACGGGAGCGACAAAGAAAAAGACGGGGGCGACAACAAAGAAAAAGACGCAAGCGACAACAAAGAAAAGACGCAAGCGACAACAAAGAAAAGACGGGGGCGACAACAAAGAAAAAGACGCGAGCGACAACAAAGAAAAAGACGCGAGCGACAACAAAGAAAAAGACGGGGGCGACAACAAAGAAAAAGACGCGAGCGACAACAAAGAAAAAGACGCGAGCGACAACAAAGAAAAAGACGCGAGCGACAACAAAGAAAAAGACGCGAGCGACAACAAAGAAAAAGACGCGAGCGACAACAAAGAAAAAGACGGGGGCGACAACAAAGAAAAAGACGCGAGCGACAACAAAGAAAAAGACGCGAGCGACAACAAAGAAAAAGACGCGAGCGACAACAAAGAAAAAGACGGGGGCGACAACAAAGAAAAAGACGGGGGCGACAACAAAGAAAAAGACGGGAGCGACAAAGAAAAAGACGGGGGCGACAACAAAGAAAAAGACGCAAGCGACAACAAAGAAAAAGACGGGGGCGACAACAAAGAAAAAGACGGGGGCGACAACAAAGAAAAAGACGGGGGCGACAACAAAGAAAAAGACGGGGGCGACAACAAAGAAAAGACGGGGGCGACAACAAAGAAAAAGACGGGGGCGACAACAAAGAAAAAGACGCGAGCGACAACAAAGAAAAAGACGCGGGCGACAACAAAGAAAAAGACGCGAGCGACAACAAAGAAAAAGACGCGAGCGACAACAAAGAAAAAGACGCGGGCGACAACAAAGAAAAAGACGCGAGCGACAACAAAGAAAAAGACGCGAGCGACAACAAAGAAAAAGACGCGAGCGACAACAAAGAAAAAGACGCGAGCGACAACAAAGAAAAAGACGCGAGCGACAACAAAGAAAAAGACGCGAGCGACAACAAAGAAAAAGACGGGGGCGACAACAAAGAAAAAGACGCGAGCGACAACAAAGAAAAAGACGGGGGCGACAACAAAGAAAAAGACGCGAGCGTCAACAAAGAAAAAGACGCGAGCGACAACAAAGAAAAAGACGCGAGCGACAACAAAGAAAAAGACGGGGGCGACAACAAAGAAAAAGACGGGGGCGACAACAAAGAAAAAGACGCGAGCGACAACAAAGAAAAAGACGGGGGCGACAACAAAGAAAAAGACGCGAGCGACAACAAAGAAAAAGACGCGAGCGACAACAAAGAAAAAGACGGGGGCGACAACAAAGAAAAAGATGTTTCACTATTTTTTTTGCCATTTCCCAAATTTTCTCGTCATTTCGCAAATTTTACGGCAAGGTGAAATGGAAAAGATTCGCTCATCACTAGTTCAGACTTCTGGAGGTTTATTTATCAAAATTTGGGTGAATTTTTCAAAATATTTTTTTCTAATTTGAATAATCTAATAATTGAAAGAAAAAAAAAAACGCTAACGTTACCTTATTTATCAAAAAATCAGAAAAAATAAACATGAGTGAATAAAGCTGTAAAAAATAAATACCTCATTTTTTTATGGGTCACAAAGCTCAAAAAAGATTAAAAAACGCAAAACTAACGAAAAGGTTAAAAGTGTTGCCTAGGGCAGCTCCCACTGACTCTCAGTTTCCGAAGTTTTACAGTTTGTAATGGGTTTTTTTCACTACATATCAAAAATATCTGTTTTTAAACCATAATTCAAATGATTATTAGATTATTCAAATTTGTCAATGTTCGTTTTTTTCAAAATTCAAATAAACACGAAATTTTACAGAACTCAAATGTTTGCTTATTTATTCAAAAATTTGAATATAAAAATGTGATAAAAAAAAACTAAAAGGAAAAACTTCAATTCATCAAATTTGATTCTGACCTTCATTTTTACCGGATCTACAAACTCTTAAAAAAAAATTCTAAAAATTAGAAAAGTTTCACATTCAAGTTTTAAAAATGTTTGCGCTTAATAAAATATTGAACATTTGAACTAGTTGAACTAGTTTCATGCGTATAGTGCAATTGTTGATTAATCAGCCCCTTAACGTTCCACCGGGAGATGAGTCGCTGCGATTTTTGGAAAGTTCCAGCAACAAGTCGCTCATTTTGTCTCTAATATATATTTTATATAATATATAATATAATTGGCCAGTACCTAAACCGACGATACTACTTCAAATCGCTTCAAACCCTTTCGGAATTCTAATTAGCATTAGATTCGAACCGAAAACCGAAACCGAAACCGAATCCTTCAAAAAAAAAAAAAAGGCCTGGATTCGCCCCGAATCCTGAACAGAATCCGGGATTTTCATATCTATGATTTCTAAAAGCAAAATTCTCATTTTTTTTTGTAAATGTAACAAATGAACATTCCTCGATATTTCTAAATTTTAAAAATGTTTTTACCAAATATTTGCAGTTTATCCCTAGGCCGCGTAACAAATTCTCCAGCATTAATAGAAATCTATTGATATAAAGCAAGATAAACAAATTAGCAGGGACACAAGGAAGATCTTTATTGGAAGGCGACTAGTGATGAGTGAAAAATTCGCAGGAAAATTTGCAAAACGACAGGAAAATTTGCAAAATGATGAAAAATAGCGAAACACATTTGTCGCGCCTATTTTGCCACACCCAATTTCATGTAACCGCAACTTTTTTTTGATGAATTTTTCTGCGCCCATTTTTCGCAAAACAATGGCAAAATGCGGAAATTCACTGCAAATCCATGAAATCCAAAATCTGCTCATCACTAAAGCCGAGGCATTTGATGCTTCTGTTTTTGTATTGCGCCATCTAGCGATAAAACAAGAGAAGGCAGCGACTGTCCCCAGACCTCTCTATAATCCCGTCCTTTTATCTCTGCATAGACTGCATTTTTCAGCATCTGGAGAAAAAAATGTGACCTCAAATTTTTCAAATCTGGGTTTTCTGAACTTGAATGTTCAATATTAAGCATTTTTTTTTAAAAAAAATCTTGAAAAAACATGGGGTTTTTTTTTGGTTTTTTTTTAACTGCTGAATTTGTAAAAAATCAGTGGGATGAAGAGATTTTCCATTGCGCATTTTCGAATCATGAAATCCAATAATTTCTCATGAAAGTCATGAAAATTTCGTATCCGAACGATCGTAAAACGATCATTTCGAAACAAAAATTTGGGATCGTAAGTACGAAATTTTCATATTCAAAGGAATGGAATTTTCATCACTTTTCCAAACATCAGAAATTATCGGATTTCATGATTCGAAAGGGTTTCCCGCCATTTACGATCGTTCAGATACGAAAATGTCATGGCTTTCAGAACGCCAATACGTTATTATAATGACTAATACGATTTTTTCGTAAGCATTTTCGTGATATTTGCGATCATCAGAAATTATCGTATTCAATTCGAATTTTTCCCATTTCGGGATTCGAACTCGTACTTGAATGAATAGGCCCCGTAAGTGGTTACGCTAAGCGCCGGCGCCCCAATGCGAGTGTAGGAAGCCGTATCTGTACCTGCAAAGATGAGTTTTTCCTTCATGATCCGGACGTCCCGGCTGGTCCTGCGTACGGCGGCGCTCAGCATGATTTGCTCGGGGTTATACGTGCGGATGCTTCCGAGTCTCCACCTGGAACGGGACACGGCATCAATATCCCTCCATTCATGGAAGTTTCCCTTACATAATATACACAGAAACCCCTAATACCCCTATCCCTGTAATCTGTTCCTTCAAACAGTAGGAATAAATCCCATGTTTATATGCTGAAATCCAGCTGCAAAACTGTTCTACTCTTTCTGCATCATTTGAAATCCTGGCAGGGGAGGAGGGACTAAACCACTGATGTTACAGATTGTAACAACTTCCCCACAGCTTACAGACAGCCTGCAGGAACTACATAACCCACAATGCATTGCACTGGGATGTTCCTTTCCTTATTGGCATCACGTGTGCAGCAGGGGATTGTGGGATTGGGAGGAGGCAGGCTGAAGGCTGAGGGCAGGTGGCTACTGTTACATTTTATTTGAGTCACAAAGTAGTCAGCCAATCAGCAGGGGGACAGGGGGTGGGGCTTTGAGAACAGGGGCGGGGCTTAGGGAACTGTTCCAAACCAGATTATTACATTAAACATCATGAAAAGGCTGCGTATTTTTAAAAAAATTTAAGTTATGTTTGGGTGGAGCTTTCCTAAATTTAAAAAAAAAAAAAGAAGCCCCGCCCACATGATATAAAGTTAGGGAGCACATGTTGAAGAAGGAAAATCATTATTTGACGTTGTCTCCTTCCCAGCAGCATATGGGTTATATTTGCCCCCTCATACCCATAGGGCCTTGCAGCGTGGGCAGCTGAGAAATGGCTTTGGGGTACAGTGACCGGATCCATTCTTTGCATAGTGCTACACAGAACCCCAACGCAATGGCTCCGCCCCCAACATGGATTCCTGCAGCTTAGTTACCCCCAAGTATATACCATTATATTTTATATTATTACAGAGAAAAGGGAAATTAGTCAAGAAACAAGAACAGGGTTCTTTGGAAATTACTGGCATTTCTGTATTTGGGGAGTTTCTGGATAGTAGGAAGGTAATTCTGTGCAATGATATTGCCATAAAAATAAATAAATGTATTATTTTCTCTTGGGGACTATACAGGTAATGTATCAATGTGCAGGGAGTATGGCTACAGCAGAGCCAATGGGACGGGATTAACACTATGGGGGGGGGGGGCTTTGCCATTACTGAGCCCCAACTCCCGGCACCCACTCACAAGCTCGATAGCGCCCACGAGAGCCAGAAGGTTTGTAGGTGCTGATTAAGTCTTCAGACCTGGGATCTGAGGTGAATGTTAAACATTTCTGGAAATTACTTATTTTTAGTTTTGCTGGGGACTGGGGGCTCCTCTGCCCCCCTCTAAATACTAAATATGGCCCCCGGTTGAAAGGTAGGGGCTGGGCTGGTGTTGAAGAAAGAAAGAAAGATGTCCAACCAGCTAAATATCTCTAAGTGCTACACAACATGATGTTTGAATGTACATCCACTCCCCCTGTATGCTGGGCCCCAGAACAAAAGCCCCTTCTGCCCACCCCCAATTGCCCCAGACAGACATGGCTCTATGGACAGGACACAGACAGCCGGAGCAGCAGTGACCCAGAAGGAACCATGAAGGCAAGCAGCTAATGTTCCATCCAGACCTTCTCCTTAACCTTGGGTCCCCAGATGTTGTTGAACTGTAACCCGACCACAAACCTGGTCATACGTTGTACAAAGCTGGGGGTTACAGTCCTAGTCAACAAGAAGAACCTCAGATCAGCCCTCTGTGTCTCTCCTGACAAATTCCTCGACTACATCCTGTCCAAAAAGTGACCAGCAGGTGGTGCTGTTGTACCCAAATGCCTTCATATTAAGAAAAGCCCTTATTATCTTGGAATTAAAAAAAAAAAAAAAAATACATAATGAATGTAAATTGCAAAAGTGCTTAGACTAGAACACTCATCAATGTTATAGGCTTACTTATCCTTTAATACATCCCAAAACCTTACATAGACTTGTATTCCAGCACACCCAGTTCCCAAGGGGTTAATGGCTGCACGGTTGGACCCAATGAGGCTCAGGCTTAAGGAACCCCATGAGTCCTTTACATCTGTACTAGTGGTTCCGTCTCCATCACAAAGGTCTACATGGGAAAGGTAAAAGCTGCCTATAGACAAGCAGGGGCCAATATTTACAGGGCCCCCCAGGAATAATAACTATGGGCACTGGGATTGAAGCAGTCCTACCCCCACATCGGTTGTATAGCCCTACCTACTGGGGCAGACCAAGCTGTTATTGCCCCAGGCCACTAAGGTACAAAGACAGACACAGTGGGGCTCATTTATCAACACTGGGCAAATTTGCCCATGGGCAGTAACGCATAGCAACCAATCAGTGATTGGCTTTTTTCAGCCAGCTGCAGGTAGAACAATGAATGCAACAATTTGACTGGTTGCCATAGGTTACTGCCCATGGGCAAATTTGCCCAGTGTTGATAAATGAGCCCCAGTGAGATTTCCAGCAATAACTGGAACAGAACTCTGAGATCGAGAGGAAGAGGGGGACAGACAAGGGAAGAGCGGAGGAAGGGGTTAGTCAACAGAATTACCTGATCAAATGATAGCTGTGAGATGCCACCATGCAGCAAAGAGGGAGAAAAGGAGGGACATGCAGAGAGGTCAGAGCAATCCATGTAAAGTCAGAAATGCAGAGAAGTTAGTAAAAGTCATCACATTGAGCCCCTCGGCCCTACGCAAACCCAGAGCGCCGGCGTCTAGCCTACAGGGAACCTTGGGCAACCTACGGACTAAGCGGCTTGGCAGTTGGTCTTCACTGTTGTGTTTTATTCAATGTTTCCTTGGCGTTCCTCCCCCTTGATTCTGCACCAAGATTTGCCCCAATGTGTGTCTGCAAACATGCCCCCTGTATTGTTACTGGGATCGACTGGTATTTCAACTGGGAAACCAGAACCATGACAGGAGGGGCAGAAATAACCTGAGTGTTACATACAGAGGGCAGGGCGGGGCTCACTCTGGGACCCCAATAGCAGTTCCTTGGGGTGCCCCAGCTGATTGGACTTATTCTAAAGCAAAGCAGTATTTTCTTTTGCTCACACCCGCGTGGCAGCACCTCCATGATTAAATGTGTCTCCTTTCCTACTCACAGCAGAACCCAAAGGCCAAAATGGTCAATAATGGCCTTAGAACTTGGCTTAACCCACCAAGTAGTACATTACTTTATTCAATCCAACAACCCATGGAGGGGGGGGGGGGAGGAACGAGGGGCTTCTGGAGAATTCAGACCCAACATCCAATGAGCAAATTTCATCCATGTGATATGCAAGCTTTTCTATTGGTTCTGCTGGGATCCAACGTAACAGGAGTAAAGGGAAGGCAGAATAGCAGGTAGACTACTAGCCCTGCAGTAACTTTTCTGGCCAGCAGATGTCACTATTTAGCTACTTCACTGGGCAGATAAATAACAAGTACATGCAATGATAATGTACGACCCATTAGTGGTATCAGAAGAAAAAAATAGACTTATGGGCAACATTTCCCAGTGGTTCAAACAGCAGGTAAGGCAGGCAGAAATCGCTATCCATACCTTCCTGTCTTTAACGTGGGCAGAGATAATTACCCACTCCAGATGTTTGGCAATGAGGGGTCATGTGATCAAATCCACAAAGCCTGCCCCAGGTCTAATAACCCATAGCTGGTCACATTTACTGGCCACGTGTTTGAAAGCAAACATCAGACTGGTTGCTATGGGTTACTAGACCTGCTGCTTTTATACGTTACTCTTTAGGGGCCTCAGGTTGGGATTCCTGTGATGGAAGCCTCCTGTGATGGAAGCCTCCTGTGATGGAAGCCTCCCCCCCCCCCCCATGTACAATAAATAAAGCTGGAACGTATAGGAAATCTAAATAACAGAAAGCTTTACAGAAGTACAACTGGCATTAGACCTGTAACTTGACTTGACCAAGAGAAGACTTAGGGGCCTATTTATTATGCTGAGTAAAAAACGGTGACAAAATTGGCCCCATATCGCCAGGCTTTGCTGGTGTAAAATCGGCGTAATTTACGTAAAATAACGGTGTAAAATCTGGAGCTTTTGTCTTTACGCAACATAATAAATAAGCCCCTTGGACAGGCTCACTGGGTATTAGGAAAAATCCTGGTGGGTCCTGTCCAATAAGGTTGGTCGGACTAGGCTAGCGGGGCACCGGGAAAAAGCCTGGTGGGTCCTGTCCAATTAGGTTGGTTGGACTGGGCTGGCGGGGCACCGGGAAAAATACTGGTGGGTCCTGTCCAATAAGGTTGGTCGGACTGGGCTGGCGGGGCACTGGGAAAAAGCCTGGTGGGTCCTGTCCAATAAGGTTGGTCGGACTGGGCTGGCGGGGCACCGGGAAAAATACCGGTGGGTCCTGTCCAATAAGGTTGGTCGGACTGGGCTGGCGGGGCACCGGGAAAAATACTGGTGGGTCCTGTCCAATAAGGTTGGTCGGACTGGGCTGGCGGGGCACTGGGAAAAAGCCTGGTGGGCCCCACCGACCCAGACCCCATCCCCACTGGCTGATCGCCCTCCTCCGATTGTGCCGAATATAAGTATAATGTATGCATACTTGGGGGGGGGGGTTGAGTGAGCATCAGGGCCCCTGGGGGGTGTGGGGGCCACAGAAGGGGCAGTCCCGGTGGGCCCTTAACGCCCCAGTCCAACCCTGGGCCAGTCTGTGTGGCAGGGAAATTGGATAATGGGCAGGAGATGGTGGCAGGCCGGTGGGCCCCAGGCAGCCCAGTAGGTACTACAGGCAAACATGGAGCAGTGCTGCCCAACACATTAGTAAATGTCAATATTTAAGCTTATATGGGCGGTCACTGTGAGGGCCCTGGGGCCCCTTGCATTTATACACACAGGATGCTGCTCAGAGCTTTGGCCAAGCCCATATGTATGTGTGGTATTAACGAGAATTACTAATTGACCTTGCAATAAACTGTAAGTGGGGGGGGCATCACCATCCCATTTGTTAGTCTGGTTATCAGAACTCCGGAATGGGGGTCAGAGAACCAGAAAGAACCTCCAATAGCGGCAGCCTGTGTAGGGACAAAATGGCAGATCGGCCACCTGCACTGAAACCTGATGAGAAGATGGAAACCTCCTGCCCTGCCTATGGTTCCCCCCCATAGCAACGGGTCAGGGGATCATTACTGGCACAATCAGTCCGAGCCAACCCGGACCTTCCACCCAGCGCAGCTCTGTCCTAATAAAGAGCCGGGTCGGTCCAAACCTGCTTGTGTCACATTAAAAAGCTGAGGCTTCGGTTCTGTAACTATAGCAACTATACGAATACGGTCCCAATGGAGCAAACTTATTGCAGGTTCCAGAACATTCTCTGCATTTTCCAGCTCTACCCCCCCCCCTCCCTCCTCTTATTTGTAGTCATTTTGAATTGTTTCAAGTTTCATTCAGCGGCTCTATAGATTGCAGTTTCAGTAGCTTTCTGGTTGCTACGGTCACAATTACCTTAGCAACAAGGGAGTAATTTAAATGAAAGACTGGTATATGAATAGGGGAGGGACTGAATACAGAAATAAGTTATAAAAAGTAACAATAACAATAAAACTGGAGCCTCACAGAGCAATAGGGTTTGGCTGCCGGGGTCAGTGACCCCCATTTGAAAGCTGCAAAGAGTCAGAAGAAGGAGGGAAATAATTCAAATACTATAAAAAAAAAAAAAAAAATAATGAAGGCCAACTGAAAAGCTGCTTAGAACTGGCCATTCTATAACGTACTAAAAGTTAACTTAATGGTGAACCGCCCCTTCAAGTCTCTCATTTATGCCACTGCCTGGTTGCTAGGCTTATTTGTACCTAGCAACGAGCTTCTGAAATTCCAAACGGTAGAGCTGCAGAACAAAAATACTGAATAAATAAGAAACCACAAAAAAAGAGAAAAAAAAGACCAACTGCAAATTGTCTCAGAATATCACTCTCCACATCAATCTAATTTAAAGGGGAACAGACCCAAACACTTTTTGCAGCACTCGGCTACTTTACTTTCCTATTTGCGTTGGGGGGGGGCATTCCTGTGCACCCAGAAACCATCTCTGGCATCGATAAAGTCGCTCCATGGGCAAAAACTGCAAATTCCATTGCAAAAATATAAACCCCAAAACCCTCATTGCATTTCCCGGCACAGAAATGTATAGAAATGTATTCACTGCAATGGGGGCTCTTAGGGATTGATATGGGTATCAGCCTGCCCCAGTGATACATACGTGAGCCGTAAGCACGAGATGAGCCCCCGTATGGGGAATGGCGCGGGGGGGGGGGGACGTACAGCATTGTATGAAAGCGGCGCCACTTACTTCTGTAATATAAAAACTCCTACAATGACAGTGAAGGAAATGACATCCGACGTGATCCAAATTAAATAATATTCATCTGGAGGCTGAAATACACAAAGCGGAAATGAATGGGCAAATGAACGTGACGCACAGAGGTACCCCCCCCCACTTCCACAGGCACGGGCGCTATAATATCATGTGATAATGGGCCCCAGGGGACACAGCCAGTCTGTATATACTTTATATTATAATAAGTGGCCTATTAAAGAATCTCCCCAAACTGGAATATATATATCAGTAAATATTGCCCTTTTACATCCTTTCCCTTGAGCCGCCATTTAGTGATGGGCTGTGTGTTCCCTCAGAGATCAGCTGACAGGAAGTGATGCGGCTCTAACTGTAACAGGAAGTAGTGTGGGAGCAAAAGGCAGAACTCTGCCCATTCATTGGCTGATGGGGCCTAGCATGTATGTGTGCCTTGGCTTGTTTGTGTGCACTGTGACTCCTATGATCCCAGGGGGCGGGGCTTAGTACTTAAAATGGCAGTTTCCTATTTAGGATTACCCAATGGCACATACTGCTAAATAAGTATATTTATATGAAAATGGTTTATTTAGATGAAGCAGGGTTTTACATATGAGCTGTTTATGCAATATATTTATATATAGACTTATGTAGAGGGAATCCTAAATAGGAAACTGCCATTTTAAGTACTAAGCCCCGCCCCCTGGGATCATAGGAGTCACAGTGCACACAAACAAGCCAAGGCACACATACATGCTAGGCCCCATCAGCCAATGAATGGGCAGAGTTCTGCCTTTTGCTCCCACACTACTTCCTGTTACAGTTAGAGCTGCATCACTTCCTGTCAGCTGATCTCTGAGGGAGCACACAGCCCATCACTAAATGGCGGCTCAAGGGAAAGGATGTAAAAGGGCAATATTTACTGATATATATATTCCAGTTTGGGGAGATTCTTTAATAGGCCATTAATATAATATAAACTGTCTGTTGGTTACGTATTCATTCTGGGGGTGTAGTTTCCCTTTAAACTACACCTCCCATCAAACCTAGGAAGAGCCCTGATACTTATTAAAAGACACTTTCCCATGGCCAATCACAAACATTTCCTACTGTTCTTCACTAAAGGCATCTTTATTTCCTTACCATTAACCAGACAGGGAAAGGCACCTTGCTAAGTACGTGGGAAGCATCCGATGTGACGGACTGGACCCCTGAGCACCACAGTACCGAGTACAACCAGGGCTCATTGACAGTGTAAGTGTTCAGGGTGAGGTTCTCTGCACTGTATTCCCTGCCAATCAAATCACAGAATAGGTAAGTGCAATAAACATGTTTATGTCAGCTACATGCAGACTTTTACAGTAAGGTACAGTACAGTAACTAATTACCAAGGGCTGCAGTACCGCCTCCCTCCAGTAGGTGGCCTTGTATAGCCAAGTACTGAGCCCTGAGTGCATTTTTGAGGGTTTTGTCTGCATGATATTTACACTGGTTTTTACTTGAGGATCTTATAGTGACAAAGAAATAAGGGCCAATCTGTTGGTTACAGATATATAGAAACATTGGGGTAACAGTCACCCCGCTATAGTTCCAGGGGTACCCAGGGCACAAATAAGCACTCACCCCAAATCCCCCCTAACTGGCCTTCAGGCTGGGCCCCCTTAGCCCATAACAAGGTTACAGATATATAGAAACATTGGGGTAACAGTCACCCCACTATAGTTCCAGGGGTACCCAGGGCACAAATAAGCACTCACCCCAAATCCCCCCCTAACTGGCCTTCAGGCTGGGCCCCCTTAGCCCATAACAAGGTTACAGATATATAGAAACATTGGGGTAACAGTCACCCCGCTATAGTTCCAGGGGTACCCAGGGCACAAATAAGCACTCACCCCAAATCCCCCCCTAACTGGCCTTCAGGCTGGGCCCCCTTAGCCCATAACAAGGTTACAGATATATAGAAACATTGGGGTAACAGTCACCCTGCTATAGTTCCAGGGGTACCCAGGGCACAAATAAGCACTCACCCCAAATCCCCCCCTAACTGGCCTTCAGGCTGGGCCCCCTTAGCCCATAACAAGGTTACAGATATATAGAAACATTGGGGTAACAGTCACCCCGCTATAGTTCCAGGGGTACCCAGGGCACAAATAAGCACTCACCCCAAATCCCCCCCTAACTGGCCTTCAGGCTGGGCCCCCTTAGCCCATAACAAGGTTACAGATATATAGAAACATTGGGGTGACCGTCACCCCGCTATAGTTCCAGGGGTACCCAGGGCACAAATAAGCACTCACCCCAAATCTCCCCCTAACTGGCCTTCAGGCTGGGCCCCCTTAGCCCATAACAAGGTTACAGATATATAGAAACATTGGGGTAACAGTCACCCCGCTATAGTTCCAGGGGTACCCAGGGCACAAATAAGCACTCACCCCAAATCCCCCCCCTAACTGGCCTTCAGGCTGGGCCCCCTTAGCCCATAACAAGGTTACAGATATATAGAAACATTGGGGTAACAGTCACCCCGCTATAGTTCCAGGGGTACCCAGGGCACAAATAAGCAATCACCCCAAATCCCCCCCTAACTGGCCTTCAGGCTGGGCCCCCTTAGCCCATAACAAGGTTACAGATATATAGAAACATTGGGGTGACAGTCACCCCGCTATAGTTCCAGGGGTACCCAGGGCACAAATAAGCACTCACCCCAAATCCCCCCCTAACTGGCCTTCAGGCTGGGCCCCCTTAGCCCATAACAAGGTTACAGATATATAGAAACATTGGGGTGACAGTCAGGCCTCGGTACCTGATTTCCTCTGGTTGGATGTCAGTGTAGCGCAGGTTCAGCACCGCGATGCCCGACTCCCGCACAGATGTAGCGTCTCTCTTGCGCTCGGAGGCCTGCTGGAAGCCCGGTGCCATGTCCCTGACCAACGCTCGCTGGGCATCTGAGACCCAGATCACCTGTTGGATAAATGATTATCACTGATGGCAGAAGGTTCCAAGGGATGAGTGAGGGGGCTGGGAGAGCCAATATATTCTACTGCAGGTTATACATTGTTCCTAGAATGTTCCTATTATTTATATAGTGCCAGAATACTGTATATTGAGAATGTTAACTGCATCAGTACAGAGAGATACCATAAAACTATAGCACATAGGGATTCCCCTGTACTAAGCACAATTCAGCAGGAACAGCCCCCTAAGTTTGCTCATAGCCTGTACAGAGAGATACCATAAAACTATGGCACATAGGGATTCCCCTGTACTAAGCACAATTCAGCAGGAACAGCCCCCTAAGTTTGCCCATAGCCTGTACAGAGAGATACCATAAAACTATGGCACATAGGGATTCCCCTGTACTAAGCACAATTCAGCAGGAACAGCCCCCTAAGTTTGCTCATAGCCTGTACAGAGAGATACCATAAAACTATGGCACATAGGGATTCCCCTGTACTAAGCACAATTCAGCAGGAACAGCCCCCTAAGTTTGCTCATAGCCTGTACAGAGAGATACCATAAAACTATGGCACATAGGGATTCCCCTGTACTAAGCACAATTCAGCAGGAACAGCCCCCTAAGTTTGCTCATAGCCTGTACAGAGAGATACCATAAAACTATGGCACATAGGGATTCCCCTGTACTAAGCACAATTCAGCAGGAACAGCCCCCTAAGTTTGCTCATAGCCTGTACAGAGAGATACCATAAAACTATGGCACATAGGGATTCCCCTGTACTAAGCACAATTCAGCAGGAACAGCCCCCTAAGTTTGCTCATAGCCTGTACAGAGAGATACCATAAAACTATGGCACATAGGGATTCCCCTGTACTAAGCACAATTCAGCAGGAACAGCCCCCTAAGTTTGCTCGTAGCCTGTACAGAGAGATACCATAAAACATTATAACTCACAAGGTTCTCAGATATCCCAGAAGCCAGGATGGTGCTGACAGTGAGGTTGATGTAGCTGTCGGCGTACGGGTGTTCATACGGCAGGGGCGGGACCTTCAGGAGCACGGTGGCATTATATTCTTTGGCCAGGACTAGCAGCTCGCTCAGCTTACAGACTGACTGGTTCCCTGCCTGGGTGGCATCGGACGGAGAAAGGGAACTTGCCGTCCAGAAAGGATCAGTCTAAAGGAAACAAAAATATGGTTATAAGGGTCACTTTATCCCGAATATTTCTATAAATCTCTGTCACCCAAACAACAGAACTGAGCAGAGAAGCGCCAGGAGATGCTGCTTGTATCAGTAATGGAAGCGTTTGCCATTCTGTCTGGGGCAGAACAGCAGGGCATGATATCAGTACAGGTATGGGACTGGTTATACAGAATGCTCGGGTCCTGGGGGTATCCGTACAAGGGGTCTTTCTGTAATTAGGATTTCCAGACCTTAAGTCTGGAAGAGCAATGTGAACAATTTTACATTAAAGGACAAGCAAAGCTTTGGTTACTGGGTGGCGACATGAGAATTGCACCAGGCCGGGGCAGTTTCCCAGTACAGGTGGCCCCAATCTCACCCCAGCTTTCCAAGCATCCGAGACTTTCCCAAAAGGTTCTGCTCCGGGTTCTACCTACCAGCCTGTGTATCCCCATTAGTATCTGGTTATTCCGCCATTAGGGTTCCCAATGAATAGGAGCCGGAACAGAAACCCATTTATACTGCATCTCTATATGTAACATGCAACCTGGCACTCAATCTGCGTTGCTTAGCAACAAGGCCTTTTTGTTTTGCTCCCTAAAAGGATCGGTACAATACCAGCCGGACCCAGACACTGGGCTCATTATCTCCGGCTTGGCAACTTGCAGAGAGGAGCCATCGGCTTGTACAGCACTCACAGATTGAGGGCCGAGTGTCCTTCAGAGGGGGATTGTGTCCCCCCCCCCCCCCCGAAATATATAAGGGGGGGCAGTAATGAAATAGAGAAAGTACAGGGAAGAGCGACTAAGCTGATAAAGGGAATGGGCTCAGTTATGGGGAAAGGCTGGCCCAGTTGGGATTGGTTACACTGGGGGGGGGGGCAGTTACGGGGGGGGGTCACTGTTCTCAGAACAGAATGGATGAGGCTCCCAGTTCCCAGCCCAATGCTACACAGACAGGACAGATAATACACAAGTCCCAGTATCTATACAATGAGGCCCATAGGGGACTTGCCGGGGGGGGGGGGGGGGGGGGGGCAGTGCCAGTTCTATATTAGGCAGAGCCAATAAATAGAAGTGTCGGGGGAATCTATAACCTGACAAATTGGCACAAGATGCTGAGCGTGGGCTCCGGGTGGGAAGCGGCAGAGGAAGGGAACATAAATCCTACGAACAGATTGAAAGGCATAAATATCAGGTCTTGGTCTTAAAATACATTGCAGCCAAGTTGTGCAGCCTATGCCCATCAGCGCCTCCATCAGGGCCTGGCAGGTACCACGGTTCTGCGGGTTAGATTAGACAAAGGGGGATCTAGGCTGGGGGGTTTAATTAATCGGATACTGTTAATATATAATGAACCCCTCTATGTTATAATGCTCTTTAATGTTTATAAGTTTGGTGGTTTTGTTTTCTCTGACTCAGTTCAGCTTTCTTATCTCTCCCATTATCTTTGCTGAAGCAACAGCAAATCTCTGCACCGTGGCCTGGATTTATACACCTCTCTGCCAAAGCATGATTGTTTCCCGGTAATTATCTACACTTCTAGCCATAAAGCAAGACTGAACTGCTGTTTTTCTAGTAAGGAGAAAAAAAGTGCTATTTTCAGGTACTGCACATTATTTAATACTTAAAACCAGACACACTGTATTTTGACTCCCTTTTTTAATAGATTATGAAATAAATAATGGTTTCCAGGCTTCAGCCCCACAGCTGCTGTTGAGGTTACCTCCATCATTTACCCATGGGGTGCTGCTTGTTGGCAACGTTGGGATTATAAACCATGTGATCTCTTGGGCATATCCCTCAATTTCCCTTGGATTGTGGGATGGCCCAGAAGAACACACCCAGATACGAGTTCTTATCACAAAGTGGGCACTTTTCTCATTGGACATTGCATTGGAAGGCTGAGGGGTACCTCCAACTGCCCAGAGGCTGGTCGGGGTGTGTGATTGGCTTACCTACAAACACATGGGTCAATAATGTTTCCCTCCGTGCAGCCATAGTTTCCAAGTCACTAGACCCCCGACCACGTCACCCAGTACCAAAACTGACCTTCAAAAACCAGTCTCCTGCATTGAGCCTCTCAAGGTCCGTCCAGTTGATCATGGAAGAATGTACAAAGGAGAGTTCTGGAAAGACTCCGTCAATGTTGGTCGTCCTTCTTAGGGTGCGGTCGTGCATAAGGAACGGGACTCCGTCGTAGCTGTAAGCAGAGAGGGCAATGAATCTCTCATAACTGGCCAGTACGATGGGTCATGGGTTGTGTCTATGTGGCCAAGAAAACATCTACAGACATCTGAAACCACTAGTAGATAAGGGTCATAAGTAACCAGAGCAGAGGGCTTGTATGGACTTTAATGAGCAGCTTGGACTCCAACAGGTTGGGTGGGTCCTAAGTTTTTGATCCTCCCCACCTAAAGCAACCACAGATGGAACTCCTACCCCCATCTCTTACTCCAAGCCTTGATGGCCATGGACATTAGAAGCTTTACCTTATCATGACATCGGCCTGAAGACCGTACGCCTGGTGCTCCAAAGCCCTTTGGAAAGACATGAGTGTGTTTTCTGGAGCCAGCTGGAGACAACAAAAAATGGGGAGAAATATTTTATTTCAATGGTTCTACTGGGTCAATGTAACGTTTAGAGGAGTGTGGGGAGGGGCATTGGTCGGAGGCTTGGGTCCCAGTTTAATAGGACCTTCCAGCATCCAAACTGAAGGGCTACACAGTATATACTGGAATAATCCAACAACCCATTCACTGTATAGGCCCGCTGTACTCCTGTGATGCTAGGGGGCGCTATGTTTGTGTACCCTACCCAAAAAGACAAAACCCTTCCCTACCCTTCCCTGCTGAAAAAGGCAGAATCTTGGCTGAATCCCGAATCGCTAATTAAAATCAAGGGACGAGGATTGATAATTGATCATTTTGCCACTTGCAGTACCACCTCTCAACTGTTTTATTGGTGGCGCTGCAACAGGACTATATGTTTACAGGCAAAACACGATGGTTAAAAAGCCATAGCGAATGTAGCACCGAGAGATGGCAGTTAGTTAGATGGCAGACCACCTGGAGTTAAGGTCCCCATACACGGGCCGATTCTAGCTGCCAATATGGGTCCCTTAGACCGATATCGGCCCGTGTAGGGGCACTAACGACGGGCCTGCCCGACCGATACCTGGGCTGAAATCGGGCAGATCGCATTGGCTTTTTGATGCAGCCCCCAAACCAACTGCCTATACCCGTCGTTATAATTCGATCGTTTGGCCCCAGGGCCAAATGACCGAATTCGCCTGGATTTGCCCGATATTGCCCACCCGTAGGTGGGGATATCGGGAGAAGATCCGAAGGTGTATGGCCACCTTTAATTACCCGTTATAAAGACTCATAGTATCTGGGGCTTGCTGGGAATTGTAGTTCGGCAAGGTTAGGAGGCAGCCCATATCTACATTACGAAGCCCCAGGAGCGGCTGTGAGACATTTCAAGCACTGACAGTCGCTGCAGCACCGGAGCAAAACGCGTGATCCAATAATGAGATGCTGAATGGCAACAGATGGTTCTGCTCAAAGCCGCCTACTTGCAGTCTGACTGATATCTGCATTGTGCAGAACTTTCTACCCAAGCTCAGAAGCGCTCTCCCCAATAACTGCCAGGCCCTCCGCCGCCCCAGAATAAACGGGGTCACACTGCCCCTTGTGAAACAAAATATGTTATTCCCTATGGATCCGCTGCTCCACACTATACTGCAAAGGGAAAGGTAACCCGTAAAGCCAAGAAAGAGCACACAAAGGAACCATTACGTGATACCGTCCCCCCAGCACCCCAAAACGGCTTCCCATTAGCAATACATAAAGAGCACAGGGAGGGGGGCCTAGAACCGCGTAACCCGTTCCTCGCTGAGCTCAGCTATTCATTACAGAATCTGTTAGTCATGAACCCGATTTGCCAAGGACAAGCATCAAGGGAACAATCCGGAGACTCTCCCACATCATTATTATCTGACTCACAAGCCTTCAGTATGTGTTTAAAGGCCAAGTAAACCTTCATTTTTTCAGATTTCTTTCAGTCTGTCTAAAGGAAGAGCTGGAAGCATAAATACCGTGGTGCGTTTGTCCCAAGCTTTTATGAAGGGTAAGTAAGAACTTAAATAAGGACTAAACGGGCAGATTCTCTCCAAGCAAAGTGCGTTTTATAGCTCCGCTCTGCAACCAATAGGCACGGCCGATACTCCATATTTTATTTATGGTCATTGTGCCGCAGAACTGAACGGTGAATTGTAATTTTATCCGGAAAAGCGTGGGTATGAAGTGCTTGTGGAGAGAACAAAATGCTCCATTACTATCCAGGGTTTCAGCTCCACTTACGGAACGCCACTCTGCCACAATAAAACGGGTTTACGTGTTCCAGAAATGTGCGATATTATATAAAAAGCGACTTTTATTTATCTATGAATAAGTTCCTGGTTTGAGCCTATTTCCTGGTGCCCAAGTGTCTCTACTCCCTTTATATGGGGCAGGGCCTTGCTTTATGGCTGTTTCCTATATATTAGGGTGCACCAAATCCACTTGCAGGGACCCATAGGGTTAAACTGCCCCTATGGCTTTAAACCCTACAACTTCCTTAGTTTATGCTGTTACTGGGCCATGTATGTATCTAGTTTATCCTGTGCACTTATACCTTATTGGTTTACAGGTTGGCTCCACCCTTTGCACTCCAATGTAGTGTTTAGCAAGGGGGTGGGTCTTCCTCTTTGGGAGCCTGGGATCAACAGGGTCCCAGTAAAGCCATCTCTACCCTAGAGTATCCATCTACACTCTAGTGAAGTCGGGGACAGGGACCCCGGGAACGAGGACCAGTTAGATAGTTACTCTTGTAGAGCACTCTCTAGGAGAGTGAGATAGAGAGGGAACGAAGCAAGAGCAGTTTTGGCTCCACCAAGGAAAGTAGCTGGAAGTACCTCCCATACAGGCACTGTTGCCTCAGCATAGGGCCACGGTTAAGACACAGGAGACAGGCAGTACCTTAACCCTGATCCACAGTCGGCTGTAGGACTCTTAAAGCTACAGGTATTCAACCTGAGTACTGGGGTATCTATCCTGACTGCTTCCATAGGGGTGCCAAGCTGCCCAGGTGGATTTACCCTGCCCAGACTCTAAAGGAGGTGGGATAAACTGTTGTCCTCAGTATATGCAATAACCCTGTGCACTAATTGTCTTTGACAATAAACCAGTTATCATTTATTAATCAGTAAAGAACCTTCTGGCGTCCATTATTCTCTATTTTACTCTGCACACAGCTTAGTGAGTTGTAGTTGCACTACACCCCAGGCTACTTCCATATAGCGAAGGCCCAACCTATCTAAGAGAGTTGCATGTACCCCACGCTCTAACCTATTCTAGCTTGGGTTTGACTGTTTTACAGCCAATTAGGGGTTACACACTATTTTGAGGTTTGACCGAACCCCGAATCCTTCGCGAAAGATTCAGCCGAATACCGAACCAAATCCTAATTATCAAATGCAAATCAGAATAAGGAAGGGTTAAACAGAACCGCAGGCTGCAATGAAAAATGTTCAACCCCCTTGTAAGGGAGGAAAATCACCATTTATATGGGCGTGGCTAGTTTATTTATAAGAACGGAAGAGATAAGCAATGCATTATGGGTAAAGACATACAGAACTAAATCCATATTTTGCTTATAAAGGAGAATCAGTGTCCCATTAGCAAAGAGTTCCTGTCCCAGAGTTTGGCAGTCAGTACAAAACCCACAGTTCTATGGGGATCTATAGAGTCCATATGACTCGGTACCATACGGCCAATGGGAGGCGCTGGGAGTTGCTATTTCAGGAGAGCCAAATGGAGCAGAACAAGCGCTAAACATAGTTACACCATACGGGGAGCCAGCGGGGCACTTGGCTGCTTGGGAGACCGTGTACTGGGAAAGGTATGAATGGTAATTGTATAAACAGCTCGTATGTAAAACCCTGCTTCATATAAATAAACCATTTTCATATAAATATATTTATTTAGTACAGGTATGGGACCCCTTATCCGGAAACCCGTTACCCAGAAAGTTCCGAATTACGGAAAGGCCATCTCCCATAGACTCCATTATGAGCAAATAATTCTCATTTTTAAAAATGATTCCCTTTTCTCTGTAATAATAAAACAGTACCTGTACTTGATCCCAACTAAGATATAATTACCCCTTATTGGGGGCAGAACAGCCCTATTGGGTTTATTTAATGGTTAAATGATTCCCTTTTCTCTGTAATAATAAAACAGTACCTGTACTTGATCCCAACTAAGATATAATTACCCCTTATTGGGGGCAGAACAGTCCTATTGGGTTTATTTAATGGTTAAATGATTCCCTTTTCTCTGTAATAATAAAACAGTACCTGTACTTGATCCCAACTAAGATATAATTACCCCTTATTGGGGCAGAACAGCCCTATTGGGTTTATTTAATGGTTAAATGATTCCCTTTTCTCTGTAATAATAAAACAGTACCTGTACTTGATCCCAACTAAGATATAATTACCCCTTATTGGGGCAGAACAGCCCTATTGGGTTTATTTAATGGTTAAATGATTCCCTTTTCTCTGTAATAATAATAAAACAGTACCTGTACTTGATCCCAACTAAGATATAATTACCCCTTATTGGGGCAGAACAGTCCTATTGGGTTTATTTAATGGTTAAATGATTCCCTTTTCTCTGTAATAATAAAACAGTACCTGTACTTGATCCCAACTAAGATATAATTACCCCTTATTGGGGGCAGAACAGCCCTATTGGGTTTATTTAATGGTTAAATGATTCCCTTTTCTCTGTAATAATAAAACAGTACCTGTACTTGATCCCAACTAAGATATAATTACCCCTTATTGGGGGCAGAACAGCCCTATTGGGTTTATTCAATATTTAAATGATTTTTAGCAGACTTAAGTTATGGAGATTCAAATTACAGAAAGATCCCTTATCCGGAAAACCCCAGGTCCTGAGCATTCTGGATAACAGGTCCCGTACCTGTAGTATGTGCTGTTGGGTAATCCTAAATAGAAAACTGCCATTTTAAGTACTAAGGGCCGCCCCCTGGGATCATAGGATTCACAGTGCACACAAACAAGCCAAACACATACATGCTAGGCCCCATCAGCCAATGAATGGGCAGAGTTCTGCCTTTTGCTCCCACACTACTTCCTGTTACAGTTAGAGCTGCATCACTTCCTGTCAGCTGATCTCTGAGGGGGCACACAGCCCATCACTAAATGGCGGCTCAAGGGAAAGGATATAAAAGGGCAATATTTACTGATATATATATTCCAGTTTGGGGAGATTCTTTAATAGGCCACTTAATATAATATAAACTGTCTGTTGGTTACGTATTAATTCTGGGGGTGTAGTTTCCCTTTAAAGTAACTCTAGTACATTGGGAGAAAGAGTATGAGCGGTCCTGGTTTTAGGGGGTTAAGTAATCCTTTAGTATGTTATAGAAAGGCCAGCTCTAAGCAACTTTTCTATTAATCTTCATTATTTATTTTTTAACTATTTCCCTTCTTTTTCTAACTCTTTGCAGCTTTCAAATGGGGGTCACTGACCCCGGCAGCCATAAACCTATTGCTCTGTGTCTCCAGTTTTATTGTTACTGTTAGTTTATATTACTTATCTTTCCCTTCAGGTCCTCTCCTATTCATATATCAGTTTTTCATTCAAACCACTCCCTGGTTGCTAAGGTAATTTGGACCCTAGCAACCAGATAGCTGCTTAAACTCCAAGCTGCTGAACAAAAACGGAAATAATTCAAAAACTACAAATAATAAAAAATGAAGACCAATTGCAAATTGTCTCAGAATATTACTCTCTATATCATACTAAAAGGTAACTTTAGTACAAGCCCTGTAAGGTGGCCACACACGGTAATAGCCGCTCATTTGGTGGCTTGTCAAATGGGCGTATCTTCTCCCGATATGCCCCCCTAAGGTGGGAGATATTGGGCTAATTAGATATTTTGGCTCTAGGGCCAAACGATTTAATTAAACAGTCAGGTATAGGCGCTGTCGGACTGAAAGCTGCATCAATGAGCCGACTGAAGATCAAACCTGCCCAGTTGAGATCTGGCCAATTTCAGGTTGGGTAGGCCTGCCCATACACAGGCAGATAAGCTGCCAAATCGATGGCTACTATCTGCCCGTATTTGGCCACCTATAGTGTGGAAGGAAGCCAACTGTAAGTCATTGTTCCATCTAATAGGGCTGATTATAGCGCGGGGCTCTCAGCCTTCAGGCAGGGGGGGGGGAGCGAATGAGACCCCCGGGGAAGCATCTAATGGCATTTATATGAGAGGTTCGACTCGAGAGATACTCAGCGAGACTTCCAGCCGCGATAATTACCCTCCCAACTTAACCCCTCGGCTGCTGACGGCGACGGCAACTCCACATTGTTTGTCTTTTAAACCCCCCCCGGCAGTGAAAGGGTTAATGTTTGCATTGATTTCCGTGGCAGGGGCGCTGGTATTTACGTTCTCGTGGCATTTCAAGGAGCGACTAAGAAGGGAAGTTTCTCACCGGGGGGAAATGAAATATTGATAAGAGGCACAGTGTGCGGCCGCTGGCTGTAATGAACCAAGCGCAACGCGTTTCTCTTCCCCCCCCCCCCGTATCCGTCATTAATAATTAGTCGCTTAGCAGGTATTGTTCCTGGGTGTCAATTCAATTCTAACATTTACATGCAAAATAAATGGTCCCTGAGCTTCTATCTTCTGGTCATGTGATCCCATGTGAGTCAATTGGTCTTCATTTTGTATTTTTTAAGGTTTTTCAGTTATTTCACTTTTTGTTCAGCAGCTCTCCTTTTGGTATTTGAGCAGCTGTCTGGTTGCTAGGGTCTTATATACCCTAGCAACCAGGCATAGGTTTAAATGGGAGAGGGGAATATGAATAGGGGAGGGGCTGCATAGAAAGGTAAGGAATAAAAAGTAACAATAACAATAAAACTGGAGGCTCACAGAGCAATAGGCTGCCGGGGTCAGTGACTTCCATTTTAAAGCTGGAGAGTGGCAGAAGAAAAAGGAAAATAACACAAAAACTATAAACTATAAATAATAAAAACCAATTGCAAGGTTGCTAGGAATAGGGCATTCTGTAACATACTAAATGTAAAGGTGTACTGCCCCTTTAAGAAACCCAGATCATGTGACTAGCAGAGCACTAGACAGCGCTATTTAGCAATGTATTTAATATTAAATGAAAAGAATGAAAGATGAAATAATGAAAGAAATGTTCTAGATGGTAAAAGTGACCTTCTCCCCAACCCAAAGGGGAAGATAAAGTGGTAATTTACATAGATCTCACCATTGGAGCTCCTCGATGGCCAAAGATTTGCGGTTTCACCCCCAGATCTTTCTTGTCCATAAGACACGGGGAGGAGATAGTGAGAGGGACCAGATAAAGTGCAATTACCACAGCTAAATAGGCGATGATTATAAACATCTGAAAGACTAAAAAGAAAAGCTTTGTATGATAAAACTGCCCCACTGCTCTATAAGTGTTCCTGCTGAATTGTGCTTAGTACAGGGGAATCCCTATGTGCCATAGTTTTATGGTATCTCTCTGTACAGGCTATGGGCAAACTTAGGGGGCTGTTCCTGCTGAATTGTGCTTAGTACAGGGGAATCCCTATGTGCCATAGTTTTATGGTATCTCTCTGTACAGGCTATGAGCAAACTTAGGGGGCTGTTCCTGCTGAATTGTGCTTAGTACAGGGGAATCCCTATGTGCCATAGTTTTATGGTATCTCTCTGTACAGGCTATGGGCAAACTTAGGGGGCTGTTCCTGCTGAATTGTGCTTAGTACAGGGGAATCCCTATGTGCCATAGTTTTATGGTATCTCTCTGTACAGGCTATGAGCAAACTTAGGTGGCTGTTCCTGCTGAATTGTGCTTAGTACAGGGGAATCCCTATGTGCCATAGTTTTATGGTATCTCTCTGTACAGGCTATGGGCAAACTTAGGGGGCTGTTCCTGCTGAATTGTGCTTAGTACAGGGGAATCCCTATGTGCCATAGTTTTATGGTATCTCTCTGTACAGGCTATGAGCAAACTTAGGGGGCTGTTCCTGCTGAATTGCGCTTAGTACAGGGGAATCCCTATGTGCCATAGTTTTATGGTATCTCTCTGTACAGGCTATGAGCAAACTTAGGGGGCTGTTCCTGCTGAATTGCGCTTAGTACAGGGGAATCCCTATGTGCCATAGTTTTATGGTATCTCTCTGTGCAGGCTATGAGCAAACTTAGGGGGCTGTTCCTGCTGAATTGCGCTTAGTACAGGGGAATCCCTATGTGCCATAGTTTTATGGTATCTCTCTGTACAGGCTATGGGCAAACTTAGGGGGCTGTTCCTGCTGAATTGTGCTTAGTACAGGGGAATCCCTATGTGCCATAGTTTTATGGTATCTCTCTGTACAGGCTATGAGCAAACTTAGGGGGCTGTTCCTGCTGAATTGTGCTTAGTAAAGGGGAATCCCTATGTGCCATAGTTTTATGGTATCTCTCTGTACAGGCTATGAGCAAACTTAGGGGGCTGTTCCTGCTGAATTGTGCTTAGTACAGGGGAATCCCTATGTGCCATAGTTTTATGGTATCTCTCTGTACAGGCTATGGGCAAACTTAGGGGGCTGTTCCTGCTGAATTGTGCTTAGTACAGGGGAATCCCTATGTGCCATAGTTTTATGGTATCTCTCTGTACAGGCTATGAGCAAACTTAGGGGGCTGTTCCTGCTGAATTGTGCTTAGTACAGGGGAATCCCTATGTGCCATAGTTTTATGGTATCTCTCTGTACAGGCTATGAGCAAACTTAGGGGGCTGTTCCTGCTGAATTGTGCTTAGTACAGGGGAATCCCTATGTGCCATAGTTTTATGGTATCTCTCTGTACAGGCTATGGGCAAACTTAGGGGGCTGTTCCTGCTGAATTGTGCTTAGTACAGGGGAATCCCTATGTGCCATAGTTTTATGGTATCTCTCTGTACAGGCTATGAGCAAACTTAGGGGGCTGTTCCTGCTGAATTGTGCTTAGTACAGGGGAATCCCTATGTGCCATAGTTTTATGGTATCTCTCTGTACAGGCTATGAGCAAACTTAGGGGGCTGTTCCTGCTGAATTGTGCTGACAGGACACGTTATACTTACTGGCTTTTTCTGATCTTGCAAACTGACCAGCAATTATCCAGGACAGGAGGGTGATCGCACCGAGAGCACCTATGTGCAAAAAGGGAGCCGTAGCCTAAAAAAAGAGATACATCATTCCAACCGTGCAGTAAAGGTATTTTCCATCACCCCCGCCCAATGCAAAGCATTATGGGACATTACTTAGAACCTATTACCAGCCAGCCTAGCTGTACTGCTGATATAGGTTCCTTTACCAGTGCGATGTCCTGCCCCCGACACTGGGGGACCACAACCTACTAGAATGTTCCACACTACTGGGGGACTAAGCAGAATAATTGCAATGACCTGAACCCGAAACATAAATATTAACCCCTCTTACACCCCCACCACTTTACCACAGCGCCATCAGAACAAATGCGACCAATGAATGCAGCCGCCGATAGTGATGTCATGGCATGACAGAAGAACGCCAGACTATGGAGTTGGGAATGATAAACGGAAGCTTTGCGGCACTGAACATAAAGGTAATTAGTGCATCTATAGTTATCGTTAGTAGGAACCATAACGTACCTGGAAGGAAATAAAGAGAACGTCCCACTCTTCCTCCCACATCTCTCCCATGGAGGCCATGGCGATGACCGTAGCAACCAAGATCACCCCAAGGAAACCCTAGGAATCCACATAAAGGTGTTATTGGTTTATCCCAGACTGAAGAGCTGAGCTGATTGGTTCCCCCCTGATCCAGTGGCACCATGCCCACCTCCCACCCTTACCCTCTGCCTATTGCCCTCTTGATCCCCATCCCGTTATTTCTCCCGTCAGTTGGTCACTCGTTTACAGCAGAGGCACGGGGTGACCCAATCCTTAATGCAGTTTGAACTCAACAAATCACCTTGCAGCTCTCTCCTCCATGTAATTAAACGTGCCGCTAATGTTCTATAATGCAGGCCTGGCACAATACATTGCCCATACACCCCCAATGGGAGTGCCCACCCAATGAGGGGGACTTGGGGCACTTGCTATGGGTGCTCTGGCATACACCCAGGGTGCCCACTGACGGCTCAGCTTTGTACCCAAGCACCGGGGGAAAACAAAAACACAGATCATACCAACCAAGGGTGAAGCTCAGATGGACGTGGGTGAGGTTTGGATCAGTCCAGGTTATAACTGATGCCCCCAAACTCACTGCAAGTGCCCTAGGAATTTACCCTTATTATAACAGGGGGCAATGTCGGAAGGTCAGTGAGACGCAATAGATATAATGATCCCCCCGCACTGTCAGTTCTGCCAACAATTCCCTTCTCCCCCCCACCCCCCCAAGACCCCAGTTACCTTATGGAGCCAGTGTAAGTTCATTTGCTGCCCCACAGCTATGTGGCCCAGTGCTAACATCTGGAACAAGAGAAAAACACTTATTAAACTGGGCTGAACCCGTCATGTATTTAAATACCCCATTTGTAATAAAAGTAGGGATGCACCGAACCCCCAAACCCACCCCGATGGATTCTGCCAAATCCTGAACCGTTTCCTAATTGGCATATGCTAATGACGATCGGAAGGGGTTAAAAATCGATGCGTTCGTGGCAAAAAAATTTTTCCATCTGCTAATTTATTATTATTATTATTATTATTATTATTATTAACATTTATTTATAAAGCGCCAACATATCCCGATACCGGAGGGGAAGGGAGCCCTGCCCAAAAGAGCTTACACTCTACAGGGAATTACTGCATTTCATACATTGGGCATACAGAGTAACATATAAAGCAATCAGTAACCGATACAGGAGGGGAAGGGAGCCCTGCCCAAAAGAGCTTACACTCTACAAGGAATTACTGCATTTCATACATTGGGCATACAGAGTAACATATAAAGCAATCAGTAACCGATACAGGAGGGGAAGGGAGCCCTGCCCAAAAGAGCTTACACTCTACAGGGAATTACTGCATTTCATACATTGGGCATACAGAGTAACATATAAAGCAATCAGTAACCGATACAGGGGGGGAAGGGAGCCCTGCCCAAAAGAGCTTACACTCTACAGGGAATTACTGCATTTCATACATTGGGCATACAGAGTAACATATAAAGCAATCAGTAACCGATACAGGAGGGGAAGGGAGCCCTGCCCAAAAGAGCTTACACTCTACAGGGAATTACTGCATTTCATACATTGGGCATACAGAGTAACATATAAAGCAATCAGTAACCGATACAGGAGGGGAAGGGAGCCCTGCCCAAAAGAGCTTACACTCTAAAGGGAATTACTGCATTTCATACATTGGGCATACAGAGTAACATATAAAGCAATCAGTAACTGATACAGGAGGGGAAGGGAGCCCTGCCCAAAAGAGCTTACACTCTACAAGGAATTACTGCATTTCATACATTGGGCATACAGAGTAACATATAAAGCAATCAGTAACCGATACAGGAGGGGAAGGGAGCCCTGCCCAAAAGAGCTTACACTCTACAAGGAATTACTGCATTTCATACATTGGGCATACAGAGTAACATATAAAGCAATCAGTAACCGATACAGGAGGGGAAGGGAGTCCTGCCCAAAAGAGCTTACACTCTACAGGGAATTACTGCATTTCATACATTGGGCATACAGAGTAACATATAAAGCAATCAGTAACCGATACAGGAGGGGAAGGGAGCCCTGCCCAAAAGAGCTTACACTCTACAGGGAATTACTGCATTTCATACATTGGGCATACAGAGTAACATATACAGCAATCAGTAACCGATACAGGAGGGGAAGGGAGCCCTGCCCAAAAGAGCTTACACTCTATGCTAATTAGGATCCGGATTCAGTTCAGCCGGGACCATGAATTCGGCCAAAACCAAATCCTTAAAAAAAAAAAAAGCCTGGATTTGGCCCGAATCCCAAACCAAATCCGGGATTATTCCATAAATAAAAAGGCATTAAGTTTGCCCAGGAGCAGTAACCCATAGCAACCAATAAAATGTTTGCTTTTGAGACTAGTGAATGATACCTGCTGATTGGTTGCTATAGGTTACTGAGCAAACTTAATGCCTTTTATTACATATAGGGGAAAGATGGCGGCCAATGAGATGGTTGGTTTCATTACTGCGCCAATGGGGACGGACCATAAAGGGAAATACACTGCAGATAAATCGGATTTATAAAAGGTGATTTAGTTTGGTATTTGGCCTTTCCTTTGTAGAAACAGAACATTAATTAATGACCACAAACTGAAATTTGCAATTTAAATGGATCTTATTGAATAATAACAATTATATCAGTGTGTAAACATTTAACGTAGAGCAACCCAAACAACTGACGATGGGCATACACGGAAAGATCCGCTCAATTGGCCATGAATGGATCATTCCCCAATATGCCCCCCTTCATGCCTTACTTGGTATTGCCCAACCCCTCCCTGGCACCCCGGGTGAAGGCAAACAATATGGCAGCTCAACCCCACATGTATAGAACTTGGTACTTACCAAAAGTGCTGTAATATAGGTGAAGCCAGCAGCAGTAGTGATAAGAATTGGAATGGACCAGTCATCCCAATGTCCTGTTCTGTTATATAAAAACCTACAGCGAAACAGACAATAACAAGTCTCAGTAATCAGATTATTCACACTCTGAGCCGCAGGAGTCACACCAAGGTAAGCAGCAGTCCTGCCCTGCTTTATGGCTGAGATTCTAGCTATCTGTATAACAGAGCATTCTGTCACAGTGGCACAGATCCTATCTGATCCCCCCCATTGTAAGCAGCAGTCCTGCCCTGCTTTATGGCTGAGATTCTAGCTATCTGTATAACAGAGCATTCTGTCACAGTGGCACAGATCCTATCTGATCCCCCCCCCATTGTAAGCAGCAGTCCTGCCCTGCTTTATGGCTGAGATTCTAGCTATCTGTATAACAGAGCATTCTGTCACAGTGGCACAGATCCTATCTGATCCCCCCCCTCCATTGTAAGCAGCAGTCCTGCCCTGCTTTATGGCTGAGATTCTAGCTATCTGTATAACAGAGCAAGTCTGTGTTTGGGCACAAGGGGGTGAGTCAATGTTTATTTAATGAATGAGACCCAGTAAGTTGCACCCTGGTACCAGCCATCAGGTTCTATTGCAGTAAATCCCAGGGGCCCAATTACTCCAAAGATATTCTGGTACCGTTGCCCTACATTGTTTTGCTCCATTACCAGTCAGGTTCATTCCCGACAGAGACAGACTGAGATTCTGGCTGATTACTATAAATAAGATACACAAGCGGATCAGAGAGGACATTATTACCCAGTTCCATAAATTAGCACCCCCGACACATCCCGGCATTGTTGTTATTCTCTATCAGGTGCTTTTCTACACATTTGGCAGAGTCTGTGCCACAGCTGCTATTCCCTGTATTAATAGTAACATCCTCTCTCCCCCAGCGCCCAGAAACTGCCCTCGGGGGCAATTCCTCCCCCAGGAACATCGGAACGCAAACAAGGCAGCCGGCCGACTTCAGCAAGAGGAACGCGAGCCAATATGGGACTGGGAAATAAAGGTATTTATAATAGTGTGGCTTCCACATGCATAACTATATAACATATCCTATATAGCAGGCACCCAGATGCACCTATATGCACACAGTGGCACAGCTGATTATTCTGCACATGGAAACGTATTAAATTGTGTTTATTGAACAGATACAGGACCTGTTATCCGCAAACCCATTATTCAGAAAGCTCCAAATGGAAAGGCCATCTCCCATTTGAATCAAATAATTCTAATTTTTAAAAATGATTTCCCTTTTCTCTGTAATAATAAAACAGTACCTGTACTTGATCCCAACTAAGATATAATTACCCCTTATTGGGGCAGAACAGCCCTATTGGGTTTATTTAATGGTTAAATGATTCCCTTTTCTCTGTAATAATAAAACAGTACCTGTACTTGATCCCAACTAAGATATAATTACCCCTTATTGGGGGCAGAACAGTCCTATTGGGTTTATTTCATGGTTAAATGATTCCCTTTTCTCTGTAATAATAAAACAGTACCTGTACTTGATCCCAACTAAGATATAATTACCCCTTATTGGGGCAGAACAGCCCTATTGGGTTTATTTCATGGTTAAATTATTCCCTTTTCTCTGTAATAATAAAACAGTACCTGTACTTGATCCCAACTAAGATATAATTACCCCTTATTGGGGGCAGAACAGTCCTATTGGGTTTATTTAATGGTTAAATGATTCCCTTTTCTCTGTAATAATAAAACAGTACCTGTACTTGATCCCAACTAAGATATAATTACCCCTTATTGGGGCAGAACAGCCCTATTGGGTTTATTTCATGGTTAAATGATTCCCTTTTCTCTGTAATAATAAAACAGTACCTGTACTTGATCCCAACTAAGATATAATTACCCCTTATTGGGGCAGAACAGTTACTGTACTGGTGCCAGCCTTGATAGTGATTTTCCTAGTTAGGCCACTGACAATTCATAGGGAAAGGGACATCTCACTTACCAGTTAAACTCATTGTAGTCGTTGTGGATCTCCCACCAGAAATAAAACCAGGTGAGTGTGAGGAAGAAGGTAAACGTGAGGATCACAAACCATAGGAGCTCCCACTGTTAAAACAAAGAGAGATTCTTAGTCAGGACTGGCATAAATATTTAAAAAAGTAATTTCATGGGGCTGATTTATATCAATGAAAAAGCACAGAAAATTCCTTTCCCGTAACAGAAACACATTAGTGAGACTACATTCTGTGATAAAGCAGCTCGGTGTGTGGCAAATCCCTCAATAATCAGTGATCTCTGAGGGTTTCCAGTCCAAATAATGTGTATTCCCAGATAAGGGGAGGAAAAACCCCCGGAGTCTGTTCTACTCACCCCCCATCCCCTGCTGTAGGCCTACAGGAAAGTTTAGGGTTAGAAATCCAAGTCCAGCTTGGGACTCCTCCAGTTACATGGGAGTAGGAGAAACAATAGGTTAGCTGAAAGCAGTTCTAATGTGTAGCGCTGGCTGAAAGCTCAGACTCAGGCACACTTTACTGCTGCGCTGCAAGTTGGAGTGATATCCCCCCCTCCCCCCCAGCAGCCGATCAGCAGAACAATGGGAAGGGAGCAAGATAGCAGCTCCCAGTAGGTATCAGAATAGCACTCAATAGTAAGAAATCCAAGTCCGGCTTGGGACTCCTCCAGTTACATGGGAGTAGGAGAAACAATAGGTTAGCTGAAAGCAGTTCTAATGTGTAGCGTTGGCTGAAAGCTCAGACTCAGGCACAAGGCACTGAGATGGCGCCTACACACCAATATTACAGCTACAAATACATTTGTTGGTTCAAGAATAAAGGGTTAAATGGCAGAGGGAATTATTTGCTGTGTAACAGTGTCATTTAGAGATAAAAAGTGCCCCATAAATATCATGGCAGAATCCCTTTAGTCAACAGAGGGGAAGCGACTAATAGAAGCAGTATTTCTTTAAAAACCCTGCATGGGGAGACTACTTGTATACTGAATTCATGATTGGATGGGATACCTTGTCCTTTAATGGCTACATTTCTGTACCTGGCTTTAACAAGGCTCAAGGTGGAGACACAACAACACGGACAATAGCCAATAGAATTAAGTCTAAGAAACACGGACAATAAAAGTCCCATTTGTGTGTATGTACAGAATGAATTTCAGAGGTCACATTCCGTGTTTTGTAGGTAAGTACCGGCCAGGAACCAGCACATAACTAATGTCCAGAGTCTAATTCCGTCCCGTCCTCTGCTGACTGATGCGCATTTAATGAGGTCGCCCAGTCCCACAGCCAATACATTGCGTCCTTTCTGTAATCAACTGATTGCAATCTCTGGGCACTCTCATTAAGATACGGGATCTAACGAGAAACAAGGGCAGAGCGTCATTATTGGGAGGTGTTGGGAGATGGCGTAGGCTGGGCACTGACGCACAACTGCCTGTTATACAGAGATAGAATAACCCTGCTCTACCTGCCCCCTCACTAACCTGACTAGTCAACTAGAAAGGGATAGGGAAACCATGAAATAAACCCAATAGGGCTGTTCTGCCCCAATAAGGGGTAATTATATCTTAGTTGGGATCAAGTACAGGTACTGTTTTATTATTACAGAGAAAAGGGAATCATTTAACCATTAAATAAACCCAATAGGGCTGTTCTGCCCCCAATAAGGGGTAATTATATCTTAGTTGGGATCAAGTACAGGTACTGTTTTATTATTACAGAGAAAAGGGAATCATTTAACCATTAAATAAACCCAATAGGACTGTTCTGCCCCAATAAGGGGTAATTATATCTTAGTTGGGATCAAGTACAGGTACTGTTTTATTATTACAGAGAAAAGGGAATCATTTAACCATGAAATAAACCCAATAGGGCTGTTCTGCCCCAATAAGGGGTAATTATATCTTAGTTGGGATCAAGTACAGGTACTGTTTTATTATTACAGAGAAAAGGGAATCATTTAACCATTAAATAAACCCAATAGGACTGTTCTGCCCCAATAAGGGGTAATTATATCTTAGTTGGGATCAAGTACAGGTACTGTTTAATTATTACAGAGAAAAGGGAATCATTTAACCATTAAATAAACCCAATAGGGCTGTTCTGCCCCAATAAGGGGTAATTATATCTTAGTTGGGATCAAGTACAGGTACTGTTTTATTATTACAGAGAAAAGGGAATCATTTAACCATGAAATAAACCCAATAGGGCTGTTCTGCCCCCAATAAGGGGTAATTATATCTTAGTTGGGATGAAGTACAGGGACTGTTTTATTATTACAGAGAAAAGGGAATCATTTAACCATTAAATAAACCCAATAGGGCTGTTCTGCCCCAATAAGGGGTAATTATATCTTAGTTGGGATCAAGTACAGGTACTATATTATTATTACAGAGAAAAGGGAATCATTTAACCATTAAATAAACCCAATAGGGCTGTTCTGCCCCCAATAAGGGGTAATTATATCTTAGTTGGGATCAAGTACAGGTACTGTTTTATTATTACAGAGAAAAGGGAATCATTTAACCATTAAATAAACCCAATAGGGCTGTTCTGCCCCCAATAAGGGGTAATTATATCTTAGTTGGGATCAAGTACAGGTACTGTTTTATTATTACAGAGAAAAGGGAATCATTTAACCATTAAATAAACCCAATAGGGCTGTTCTGCCCCAATAAGGGGTAATTATATCTTAGTTGGGATCAAGTACAGGTACTGTTTTATTATTAAAGGAAAGGGGAATTTATTATTATTATACAATTATTATTTGCTTATAATGGAGTCAATGGGAGATGGCCTTCCCGTAATTCAGAACTTTCTGGATAACGGGTTTCCAGATCCCATACCTGTACCTTGTTTATATTTCTCCATCATACAAAGATACATAAATGCAGTTAATGCTAAACAGAATATTGGTAAATGATGAGCACAATGTTAATAATTCCCCATAACAGCCCCTGATTAGGTACAATTGTACAAAGGAGTCTCTATGGGACTCACCTATTAACTTTCAAGGCTGCCCAATACAGTAACACATAGAAACCAATCAAATAAAACTACATTTCTGATTGGCCAGGCATGAAAAGAAAACTAAGCAATTACAGTTATATGGAACTCAATGTGAGACATTTATAAACACTGGGAAAATTTGCCCGTGGCTCAGTAACCAATCAGATTTAGCTTTAGCCAGATGCAGGTAAAACAACCAATGCTTTCATTGGTTGCCGTGGGTTACTACCCACAGACAGTTGATAAATGACCTCCAGTGTGTCTTGTTGACCCTGGTTTTGCAATACACTTACAGATACCTATAAAATCATTTAAAGAGATATTGCTATGAATTTTATTGATTTTTATTTATAGCAAATAATTCCTTCTGCCATTTAAATTTTTATTCTTGAACCAACAAATGTATTTGTAGCTGTAATATTGGTGTGTAGGCGCCATCTCAGTGCCTTGTGCCTGAGTCTGAGCTTTCAGCCAGCGCTACACATTAGAACTGCTTTCAGCTAACCTATTGTTTCTCCTACTCCCATGTACCTGGATGAGTCCCAAGCCGGACTTGGATTTCTTACTATTGAGTGCTATTCTGATACCTACTGGGAGCTGCTATCTTGCTCCCTTCCCATTGTTCTGCTGATCGGCTGCTGGGGGGGAGGGGGGGATATCACACCAACTTGCAGCGCAGCAGTAAAGTGAGACTGAAGTTTATCAGAGCACAGGTCACATGGCTGTGGCACCCTGGGAAATGAAGAATATGGCTAGCCCCATGGGAAAAACAGATTACAATGCAGGATTCTGCTGGAGAAGCTCTATTAACTGATGGGTTTGTAACAAACATGTTTCCCAGGCCAGTATCACTTTAATAGAGTTCCCCATTAAAACTAAAAAAGGACAAAACCCTATTTGCAAATCCACTCGCATCAGACTGGAAATAGAAACCCAATGACGTAGGATAACAAGGGAGACCACAGGAGCAGCCCCTACGGAGCCCGCGGTCAGCAGATCGGCTCAGGTTGCCTTTCCCCCAATCAGACGTTCCGCTCGCAGGCACGACGCCTCCTAAATGGCTTTTTAATAGAGCGAAACGATCCTGCGAGTATCTGGCCACTTCGTTTGGTTTAAAAGGCTTTTCCTAAGAAAATGTTTTCCCCATTAAACCCTCAGACGGACGCATTTCGCACGGCGGGACAATCTGGGCAATTTCATCCGGTATAAAAATAGCATCAGCGCCGGAATGAATTCGCTCGGAGCAAAGACAATGAGGGAATCGTCTCACTGAGTCTTAAAGACACAGAACAATCGCAGGGGGAATTCAGAAAAGTCAGTCTTTTTTTAAAAAATAATACTTCAAATTGACCACAAATCAAATTAATGAAGTTACACATATTTCATAGCAGTAAGTAATACATGTGATGGCGTGTACACCAGTCCTGTTAGAGCCCAATCGCTTCCCAGCAGCCCCTGTTACACCGGGATCTGCCCCTTGGGAGGGCACAGAATGGGATATATCCAAGGGATTCATAAAGGTAATGACACTATAGCAACTAGCTGGCTCAAACCAAACTGTAGCGGAACATTATGACTGACAGTGATAGCCGACAAGGGTAACCAAGGACATGGTGGAACATAGCTGAGGACCTACTGTAAGTAGTTACCCCCCGGCCAGTGTTTGACCGAGCCAACTGGTAAATCACCAACTAGGGCCGGAATTACAAAATTACCACCAATATAACTGCCAGTAAATTAGTATTACCCTACGGATCCAAATCCCCCCCTTCTCTGACCCTCTCCACTGATGGCTTACCCCTTATAAGGCCCACCTATACTCCTCCCATTTCCCTACTAACTCCGCCCACCCCCCTGCCCGCACCCCAAAACCAAAGGTCGGTATAATAGTAAAAAAAAAATGTGGCTACCCTAGATATAAGGAATGGGGAACAGAATAAAATGATCATTATAGCAATGAATATAGAGTAATGTTATAAAGACATGGGGGGAGTCAGCAGAGGGGGCTGGAAAAGATATCCTAAAGATCGGTCCCACCCTCCACTAACGTTCAGGGCTGAATCGTCTGATAAGGAGGTAGAAACAATAGAAATTCTACCTCCTTAAGCCGATTTAGCCCTGAACGTACATTTCGCTTGGGTGTCTTCAATGGCGCCCAAGCAAAATGTTTTAACCTGGCGAGATGACCGATATCCGCAGCCTTTTGTTATATCAGCCGCCATACACGCACCAAATATCGTATGAAAGAAATTTCATACTATATTATCCATGCGTGTATGGCCGACTTAAGGATCTAAAGGAGAGAACTAAAGAAATGAATGGATAAAAAAGGATAAGAAACATCTTACAACAGAGGAGAGGACAACAGATACACCACCGGGGAGGCCTAAAGAAAGGGTAAAAAGAAAAAAACAATTCGTTGTTGAGGGTTGTCTAATGTAGGATCATAATGAGGAATCAAAAACGATGAAGATGAGGAAGCAAAGAAATGAAGGCAAGAGGAAGCCTGAGAGAGTAAATATCAAGGGCAATGGGGGACAGTGAAGAACCAGCCGAGGACTAACAGGATCCTACATCCAGATAAAATCTAAAAGGCTCAGAGGAGGCCGAGGATGTGGGAACAAAGTGCAACAAAAGACTAAGACAAGATTACAGAATATTGAAATATGTAAAGGCCCCCATACACGGGCCGATTGTAGCTGCCGATATGGGTCCCTTAGACTGATTCGGCAGCTTATTGGCCCGTGTATGGGCACTACCGACGGGCCTGTCTGACCAACATCTGGCCTGAAATCGGCCAAATATCAATCGGGCAGGTTAAAAAATTCAGTCCAATTGGGGACCGCAATGGCTCGCCCTTAACAGTCATTATAATTTGATCCTTTGGCCCCAGGGCCAAGTGACCGAATTAGCCTGGATTCCCCCGATATCGCCCACCTGTAGGTAGGAATATCAGGAGTAGATCCGCTCGCTTGGCGACATCCCCAGGTGTGCAGATCGTTACGTGTATGGCCACCATTACTCAAGGGCAACAATGACAGACCCAATGAGAAGGACAAAGGGAAAGGCGGCCAACAATATACAGTGTGAGAGATGCAATGGAAAAGGTCATTATTTGGTGTATTTCCACCAGTGTTTAAGGTGGGATACAGGTAGCCTGGTTTTACAGCAGGTAATGCTGTGTTGGAGTAAAGGTTTTGATTTGGCCAGCTGTAGGGAGCTGCCTGATTGGGCTGCAGGTGAGCAGCCAATAAGGAGGGCTGTGTGATTACACAGGGGGGAGTTGGAATTGAACCTTGAGTGAGTGAAGGTGACTCTCAGAGCAGGGCACAGAGCAGGAGGGCTGCCTGTGTTAGGAACTCCCAGAGGGGCTGGGGGTGCCTCCTGCCACAGCAGGGAGCAGAGGGAGTTCTGACCAGATGGATGAGTGCTGAGAGGGCTCAGCAAGGCTTAATGTGACGCCTGAGTGTTCCAGAGTGTGGAACCAACCCTGGAAGGTGAGAACCCTGAAGGAGGGACATATCAAAACCCTGAACTGTTTATGAACTTATGTTTCTGTTGGGATGAATTGGCCCTGAATAAACCTGAGTTTTGCCTGAAGACGAGGTGTCCCTGTCTCTATGCTCCAGATCCTCTGCCTGCCTGCCATTGCTAATTCCCCCAAAATTGCATGTACAGGCATTCAGCATGTCACCACAGTCAATGAGACCAACCGGGCTGGGAAGCAATGGTTATGGGAGGCCCAACATGAGGGGGCAGAGGTAGACAAAGGATAAAATGATTATTGAAGGGATGTATTAGAAAGTAGTTTCTTGCCGAAGCCAACACTGAAGATACAGAAATTGTACCAAAACAAAGCTCTTGGCCAAGCTTGTGATACGGATAAATAGCGGAATGAGAGCACTAGACGGTTTGCACAGTAACATTTCCCACTGACATTCACCAAGACGAGACGAGGGAAAAGCTGTCACTGAGCAGCCAAGCCCGGCCGGCACGGGGAAATCATGGTGCCTAAAGCTGCCCGGGGCCCATCACCTTATGATAAATGGCACGGCCGTGGCAGCCGTATCTATCACATCTCAATGACATGAGCACCGAAGGGAAAAAAACAATCACTTTCTCAAGAAATTCACATATTTGTATCATTTTTTACTCCAGCTCAGATAGCTCCGTGCATTACATTCCCTGATAGATTCCCGGCACTTGGCGGGGTCGGATGATAAATAAACTGATCCCAAACGGCACCGACAGAAGCAGAAACGGGCGCAGTAATTGGTTCCAGCAAAAAGCAGCACTTAGTCTGGTTCCCAGGTAACATTACATTAGTGACATGTAATCATAGACAAAATGTGACATTTAGGGGGAAAAAATATCAATACCCTACTAAATATAAAGGTTATCCATATCCAGGGTGTGGCTGGGGTATATTATTAACATTAATGGGCTTGTATACCCTAGCTGCATCTTCCAATAACTGTAGACAGTTGGTTTAAAGACCTACAAGGGTCCAGTTAGGCAAACCCGTACCCACTGCTATGCCCCCTCTCCCAGACCCGCAACATGACCCACAATGGGTTAACTTACCTTCCAACAAAGAGTAAAAAATAACATTACCATCGGGGGTATGAGGGCAAGAATACACTTGAGCTGGGTAGCCGAGCAGGGTACCTCCCATGGGGAATCAGGGACTTTGCACCCAAAACCCAACTGCTTTGTGGGTATTCAGCTTGTACCCACCTGTACCCGACCCGACCAAGGACTCTACCTTGGCTCTATTTAGGACCCATATCAGATATCAGATTAGGGTTTTATGTTTTATCATCATCATCCTCCATCATTCACCTCTGTCAACATTCATGGTCATTATCTGTATGGAAGCAGCAAGTTACTTAGTTTATAATAGGAATATAGATATATCCAGATATAATGCATGGCCAGCAAGGGTTGCAGAGGGAACCAGAAGGATCACAGAGACCTGGATAGAAGCGCTTAGGATCTAAAGCAGTGATCCCCAACCAGTGGCTCAGGGGTAACATGTTGCTCCCCAACCCCTTGGATGTTGCTCTCAGTGCCCCCAAACCAGGGAGTTATTTTTGAATTCCTGACTTGGGGGCAAGTTTTGGTTGAATAAAAACAAGATTTCCTACCAAATAAAGCCCCTGTAAGCTGATAGGGTGCATAGAGGCCCCTAATAGCCAATCACAGCCCTTATTTGGCTCCTCCATGAACTTTTATGGTGCTTGTGTTGTTCCCCAAGTCTTTTTACATGTTACTGTGGCTCATGAGTAAGAAAGGTTGGGGACCCCTGGTCTAAAGGTTTGGGGGAACAACAGACATATACAGAGAAAAGACTGTTGGAGGTTCCTTGAGTGGGTATCATGGGGCACCCCAAACAAATGAGAAACCAAAGGTGAGTACCCTACGGCCATTTTAGCCATCATGAAACAAAATGACTGACATCGGCCCAAGTGATCATTGGCCAAAGAGCTGACTGATACAGTTGACCGGGCAGAGGCTGAAGGACCAACCATAGAGCAGTGAGGCCGGACTGGTGTGTAGCAAGCGACCAATGTCGGCTGGAGTCACACTTAGACGTCTCTACAACCCCACAACCTAGGAGACTGCTGCAAGGGGCAAACCCACGGGAGATCTCTAACCAACTAGGGAACTGGGAAATAATCAGCAACAAAACCGGGGAAGGTTTAAAGTCATAGCAAAAAATTAGAATGTAAAAGGTGAATACAAGACACACCCAGACAGAGCAGCCTAATGAATTGTCCTAGGGGCGGAGTCAGTAAGAACCAATGAAAAGGAAGCAAGTTCAGGGAGCACCAAAGGGGGTGACCCACCCAATGTTTTGGGTGTTCTTTGACCCTCCTTCAGTCAGATAATGAGCCCCCCTTACATGAAGGTAAGTAAAGTAGGGGAGAAGAAGTCAATGGCAAGGTCAGTGAGATACTGAGGGACTTGATGGAGATCAAAAATTCAGAGATAACGGGCAGGAAAGGGTTAATGTGGGAGAAAACTGATTGGGTGGAGGTTCTGGACAGACGGGGATGCTGGGAAGAGACGGGGGCAACTAGGAATATAATTAGGGAGGAGCAGCAAACAAAATGGCAGAAAGGGAGGGGTTTTGGAAATGATTTGTTCCTTCATGGGAATTTATTAGAAACCCAACATACAACCCAGTAACATGGATTCTTTAACCCCGACACAAACTTTCTGTTAAATGAAGTGACTAATTGCAAATCAGCACCGGCAAACGGGTTAATACCGCACTTAGGGTTAATACCGCACTTATTAACGGAGCCCCCAGCTCCCTAATGGGACATTCCAGCACAGATATAAATCATACAGCTGTCAGGGCTCCTACAGACCAATCAACAGGGGGAAAACAGGGGGATAATGCGGGGCGGAGGGTCTCTGGTTCCTACTGGATTGGAGAAAATGGCACCGTTTACTTACCCTTCAGCCAATAGAAAGGCAGAAAAGCATTTTACTATAACCAAATAGTTTGTCAACGGTGCCATAAAGGAATGTAAACTTTTTTGTTTTTTTTTACCTCAAGGGTAAACAAAACTACATGGTCATTTTCTAATTTGGAGGCAAAACTAATTACTGAAAAAGTCGTTAAGTGCTAATGTTATTGAGGTTATAAAGGTAATTGGACTCTTGAACCAGCAGAATCGCTTCGGATCACCCCCCGGGGGCTGAGAAACAAATTGAAGGTTGAAGTTGCCGGAACAGAAGAACATCGCAGCCCCCCTAGTCCATTTGTATGTTGGGCCCGAGTTTCTATTGTCCCTTGCAGATTTCTGTTCCTTTACCTTTCACTAGAACCCATCAATATAATTCAGAATAACTGTTCCGTGGCTTCTTTTCACTAGAACCCATCAATACAATTCAGAATAACTGTTCTGTGGCTTCTTTTCACTAGAACCCATCAACATGTCTGAATAACTGTTCCATGGCTTCTTTTCACTAGAACCCATCAACATGTCTGAATAACTGTTCCGTGGCTTCTTTTCACTAGAACCCATCAATATAATTCGGAATAACTGTTCCGTGGCTTCTTTTCAGTAGAACCCATCAACATAAGTCTGAATAACTGTTCCATGGCTTCTTTTCACTAAAACCCATCAACATAAGTCTGAATAACTGTTCCGTGGCTTCTTTTCACTAAAAACCATCAACATAAGCCAGAAAAACTGTTCCGTGGCTTCTTTTCAGTAGAACCCATCAACATAAGTCGGAATAACTGTTCCATGGCTTCTTTTCACTAAAACCCATCAATATAATTCGGAATAGCTGTTCTGTGGCTTCTTTTCACTAGAACCGATCAATATAAGTAGGAATAACTGTTTGGTGCCTCCAGAGATATCCCTTTCAGCATTGGTTGGCCACTGGGTTCTATCTAAATGAGGCCCAAAACGCGTAGGGCTGAACTTTTTAATGTATCTTCAATAAGATATTGATTTTTACCTAAATTCTGTGACCCTTGCAGAATTCTTTAGAGTGCCTGGATGGTTCCCAAGCTCTGGGTATGGCTCATCTATTGGAACCAAATCAGCAAATGGGGATCCCACAAAGGAAAAGATGTGCGTCCATCTATGTTTTTCATGATGGAAAGGGGAATGGAATGGCTGTGGGTGATGGGATTCAACATGCGGAATGTTCGGTGCCAGACGGAATGCAGCACAAGAACTTCTGGAATGTTTAGATAAACAGATAGAGACAGGCTGAGAACAGATAGAGATGGGGCAGCAAGGCCAAAGGTCGGTGTGTGGCCCCTTGGTGGTTATACAGAGATGAAATAACAGTTGATAATATATTAATAAGGGAAACCAGAACCCTATCCCTTCAGCTCTTGTTGGACTGCAGCTCATGGGGTTCTTGGAGTTATGGTTGGATTTCCCTGATAGGGTGCACAGACTTTCTGCATTCCTGGGGACCCCATTTTTTTCCTAACCTTCAGTGATGGATACAGATATACAGGCAAAGACGTATGAGATTAAACTTGGCACCAAGAACACTTTCCCAAGCAATACCTGTGACCCGAAGGAGAACCCAGCAGGGATCGGGTCTGGGCCGGCAGGACCCCCCAGGGCCGGGGCCCAACAGACTTCTTCCTGCCCACTCCGACCCTGCATGTATTTATTTATATACTTTTATTCATTCATTTCTTTCTGGTTTCCTTTTCTGTTCCATGCGCTAGTATCTCCGGAACAGAAAGAACTGACAGTTGGTATAATTTTAGCTGCAGGAAACCACGCGGCTCCTTCGCTCTGAGAAGATTAGGGGGGCCACGTTGGAATTCTCACGTTTGAAGGCTTTCCCGTGGCAGCCTATACTCCCCCTATACTCTCCCCTATACTCCCCCCGGGGAGACGATCCACCCCCTGTGCCCCCGGCCTTATCCTCTATATTTGTATCCGACAGGGAAATAAATACATACAAAAATAACCCCTAATTCCCCACGATTCCTTTTGCACAATAAAGAAAATACAACCCCTGCTATTCCCATCTCCGCTTTCCTACCCACAGAAAAATCTGCTCTCCTCCAGCCAAGACTCCATTTCCCATAATGCCTTGCACACGTCTGCTCTTTGATTTCTTTCCAGGTGTCAGTCACAGAGCATGCAAGGCATTATGGGAGTTGGAGTCTTGGTTGGGGACGAGCTGAATGACTGATACACGGGAGCAATGCGACGAGCGGTCGAGGGGGAACTGAAAGAGACAGAAACTGTTTTCGGTTGCAAATATATTATCAAATTATTTTGAAATGATTGGAAATAAGTATATTAGAATATTAGTTAGAATTATTATCTCTTTTATTGGACAGAAAAACTATTTTAGGTGCAGTTCCCCTTTAAGGCGAGTGATAAACATTCAGAACCCCGGACAGTTCCTGGGGATTTCAGTCCAACGTCTGAGTCCCGGCCAATGTGATCCGAATGCTGTGATCCCAACCGCCGCCTTATGGTCATGTATGGGGGGGTGTAACCCCCAATATAAAAACCCCCAACACCCGGTGGGGTGTTTCCCAGTGTCCGACCCTGTATAAATGTTTAAGGGAATTGCTATGGAAAATAGAATCTGTCTGTCCTTTTCTGCACTGATGGTTTTGACTCTTGAAACACAAGACTCTAGAAGGGTGAAGACACACTGAGCTACTTAGTAGCAGCTACTTGTCACAGCTACTAAACCCCAGAAAATCCCCTGCCATAGACAATACTGAGAATTGCCTCTGCTAAACACACGTAGAGACAATTATCAGTAAATGATCAGCATTGTCTGTTTTAGTAGCCATGACAAGTAGCTGCTACTAGTAGCTCCGTGTGTCTTCACCCTAATTGGGAGTCATTAAACTGCTGCTTTATTGGCAGCTGTGACTATCTGGGCCGGACCGGCCAATGAGATGCTCAGGAAATACAATCGGCGATTCGGCTCCGACCCGGACTAATTAGTACAATGTTCACAGTCGGAAGTGAAACTCATACAGAGAGGGAATGAAGCGCCTTTATTAGCGGCTAAAAATGGCCCCTTTGATGATGGATTCTGATGGGAATATCTCAGCGGGTTATCCAGTTACGTCTATAGATAGGCTTTGGGGCCACTCCTGATAATTGCCTTAGGGAAGAGCTAACGTGTTATCATCCAGAACAGCCCAAGGCTGGAGGTGCGGCGGCAAAAACCCCCTGAGCAAAAAGCTTTGAGGACAATGTCACATGGGGATTTTATGGGCACTGCCAGGCCAGGTAGTATTACCCAAGGCAATAATTATTGTGTACTAAGCGCAATTCAGCAGGAACAGCCCCCTAAGTTTGCTCATAGCCTGTACAGAGAGATACCATAAAACTATGGCACATAGGGATTCCCCTGTACTAAGCGCAATTCAGCAGGAACAGCCCCCTAAGTTTGCCCATAGCCTGTACAGAGAGATACCATAAAACTATGGCACATAGGGATTCCCCTGTACTAAGCACAATTCAGCAGGAACAGCCCCCTAAGTTTGCTCATAGCCTGTACAGAGAGATACCATAAAACTATGGCACATAGGGATTCCCCTGTACTAAGCACAATTCAGCAGGAACAGCCCCCTAAGTTTGCTCATAGCCTGTACAGAGAGATACCATAAAACTATGGCACATAGGGATTCCCCTATACTAAGCACAATTCAGCTATTCCAGCTCTCACTCTATAGGTACATAGTACTATGCCCACGGTGCCAGTACCTCCCTGCCCCTCCTGTGCCACCTGGTACATCCCCCAGCCCCAGCCCCTAACCTTATCTCCTCTCTCTCACCTCGCAGATCAATTTCCTCCATACTTGGGGCCAGAAAACCATTAAATACTCTCCTAAAAATAGCAGCAATAAGGCCCAGGGGCGAATGCGTAAAATCGCTTTTTATGTGATATTGATTTCAGCGAAACGCGTGCGTCAGGAGCGGCTGGGGGGGTACATTTAATGCAAGGCCTTTGAAGATTTATGTGTTTCGCTCTCCGCGGATAGAAACATTAGCATTTCCAATTTCCATCTTGGGAAACTTCATGCCGCGTTAATGGGCACTGCCAGCGACTGCGCCCTGTGTTCCGCCATTGGCTGGCTGCCATGGAAGTATAAAGCCATTAACTGGGCCAGATATAGCTCAGATGGGTTCCATCTTCTATAGGGCAGTCAGCGCCACATTCAGCCCTGCCAGGCACCATTAATAATCCAAAGGAATCTCTGTGCAAACCCCCTAATGAGTGCCAGTCTAATACCAGTATGGAAGAGATCCAGAAGAGGCCCAGTAACCTCAATGAGCACCTTAATCTTCCCATTAGGGGTAAAACGTTCCGGATCCTACTTTAAAAGGATGATCTCAGGATGGCATAACTTGAAAAGACCCACGGATGTTGCCAAAATACAGGCCCGATGGGTATAGAGCAGATTTGGGTCCTTCAGACCAATTCGGCAGCTTATCTGCACCCCGACAGGCCTACCCAACCAACATAGGGCCTCTAATTGTCCAGATCTCTATAGGGCAGGTTTGATTTTCCAGTCGGATAAGGGGCAGATGTGGTCCTTGGCCCAATGGCCCATATACCCGCCCTTTAAAGTTGATCATTGGTCCTACAGCCAAACAATCAAATGAACCCCATATCGCTCACCGTAGGTGGACATATCAGGAGATGATAGTGTTTAGTGACCTTGTCAAAAGAGTAGATTAGACCACGTATGGCCACCATCATTTTGGTACTCAAGATAGGCTGAAAGATGGACTGATCACCAGATCTTCCAACGTTCTACCCTCAGCTTCTCCCCAACTTTCCTGCTCTTGGCAAAACTTGGCCTTTGGTATAAAGGGCCTCTTGGAAAGGGTCTTGGAATTTCAGCTCTACTGGCAACTGAGGTCCATCAAGGTTGGTTACAACAGAAGGCAGAAGAACTTTGGACACATGGAAAGTGAAGGCAGGAGAAGCATTGTGGTTGGCAAGAAACTGGGATCAGCAAGAGGCCAATAGGAATTCTGATTGCTATGAAGTAGACTGGGGGGAGAGGAAAAATGGAGATGGAGAAGCGGAAAGCCTATGCTAATTAGGCCGGGAATTCCCTTAGTATCAGCCTTTTCTGTTGGGTCATTAAGGAACGGGGAGTTCAGGATAATCATCAACAGATGTAAGGTGGTCTGTGCAGGAGGTATGGGGGTCCCACCCAAGTGTCCCCAGTAAGTGATTCCTATTCATTCCGATGTCAAGGGAAGAGCTGCAATACCTAAAGATCATTGGCTACTCTAGAACCTGCGGCCCCTTTAGGCTTTTATTGGTGATCTTTTATTTGTGGGTTAAGTTCTCTTATCTAGGCCAATCTGGCTGGATGGGTTCAGGGGTTTGGCCAAACCCAAAAAAAGTGGTGTAAAGGCCTTACCGGCTCGGCGGGGACGCCCGCCGCGCCGTCCGTCCAATGCGCTGATCTCCTCTTAGTGCGCGCGCGAGCGCACTTCCGCATTTTTAAAGGCGCATGCGTGCTGACGTCATGACGTCAGCGCGAAATTTAAACTATTTAAAGGGCCCTTTGCATCTGACTCATTGCCCGTGATAGGTTTTTACTCCTGGTGCCTGTTTTGTGCTTTATGCGTCCTGTTGCTCCTGTTTTGACCCTGCCTGGCTTTGACGACTCTGATTTCTGTATCCTGATCCGTGCCTGTCCCTGACTACTGTTTCCGCCTCATCCTTCTGATTGATTATCCGGTTTGACCCATTGCCTGCCTGACGATCCTAGTTATCTGCCCGCCTCGACCCAGCCTGTCTGACCACGTATTTGCCTACTCCTATCTGTACCGTGACCATTGGCCTTAAGACTTTCTACCGTCGTGCCCCATTGCTAGCCAGAACTCCTGCTCTGCACCTCTCGTATAAGTCCAGGTGGCATCCGAGTAGCTGAGGGCTCCTCCCAAAGCCAAAGGCGGTCACGCTACTGGTGAAGCACGAGCCGAGACCAGGGTGCTTGGCACTTGTTCTGGTATTGGGTGCCGACCGTGACAAGTGGGTTCTGTGCCTCCGTAGCCCAAATGAAAGCCAACATAGCCTAAATTACAGGAATTGGACCTGTTAAGAATGTTTGGGACCTGGGGTCTTCTCTATAATAGGTCTTTCTGTAATTTGGATCTCCATCCTATAAAGGAGAAGGAAAGGCTAAATCGCTTACCTGAAACCCCTGGATAACAGATCCCAAACCTGTAATTGCATTTTACACAGAGGAATAATAGAAATATTAATAGATGTGGATTCTCTGCTGCCTTATTAAGGGTTAAACTTAAAGGTCATGGGCCTTTATATATAGATATAAATATATAAACAGGTATAGGACTCCTTATCCAGAATGCTTGAGACCAAAGGTATTCCGGATAAGGGGTCTTTCCGTAATTTCGATCTTCATACCTTAAGTCTAAATCAATAAAACATTAATTAAACCCAATAGGGCTGATCTGCCCCAATAAGGGGTAATTATATCTTAGTTGGGATCAAGTACAGGTACTGTTTTATTATTACAGAGAAAAGGGAATCATTTAACCATTAAATAAACCCAATAGGGCTGTTCTGCCCCAATAAGGGGTAATTATATCTTAGTTGGGATCAAGTACAGGTACTGTTTTATTATTACAGAGAAAAGGGAATCATTTAACCATTAAATAAACCCAATAGGGCTGTTCTGCCCCCAATAAGGGGTAATTATATCTTAGTTGGGATCAAGTACAGGTACTGTTTTATTATTACAGAGAAAAGGGAATCATTTAACCATTAAATAAACCCAATAGGGCTGTTCTGCCCCAATAAGGGGTAATTATATCTTAGTTGGGATCAAGTACAGGTACTGTTTTATTATTACAGAGAAAAGGGAATCATTTAACCATTAAATAAACCCAATAGGGCTGTTCTGCCCCAATAAGGGGTAATTATATCTTAGTTGGGATCAAGTACAGGTACTGTTTTATTATTACAGAGAAAAGGGAATCATTTAACCATTAAATAAACCCAATAGGGCTGTTCTGCCCACAATAAGGGGTAATTATATCTTAGTTGGGATCAAGTACAGGTACTGTTTTATTATTACAGAGAAAAGGGAATCATTTAACCATTAAATAAACCCAATAGGATTGTTCTGCCCCCAATAAGGGGTAATTATATCTTAGTTGGGATCCAGTACAGGTACTGTTTTATTATTACAGAGAAAAGGGAATCATTTAACCATTAAATAAACCCAATAGGGCTGTTCTGCCCCAATAAGGGGTAATTATATCTTAGTTGGGATCAAGTACAGGTACTGTTTTATTATTACAGAGAAAAGGGAATCAATTTTAAAAATCTGAATTATTTGATTAAAATGGAGTCTATGGGAGACAGGCTTTCCATAATTCGGAGCTTTCTGGATAACGGGTTTCCAGATAATGGATCCCATACCTGTATATATAGCTCAACCGTGCTGCCTGCAGTGCATTAAGGATGGATCAGAGAATCCCCGTGCCAAACAGGGATATTAAACAATATTTTTTAATCTGAAGAAGATAAAGACAAACCCGTCAGGCACCACTGCCATTTACTAACAAAAGGAGCGGCAATAACGGAGCCGAAATGAAATGCTAATCAATTGTATTTATGCCGCGGGACGTAACCGAGTCGGCCTGGAGAATATCTTCTAACCAAATCTACATGGAAATTCAATGAATTATTACTAAGGCAGGATCAGATTTTGCAGCAGTGTTTATTTAAAACCTTCAGAAGAACCATCGGTGCCCGGGGGGGGGGGGGGGGGGATACGGAACAATAACATTGTTAGGAACAAAAGCTGTCAAGTTTGTTTTGTGAAACTCTTACTGAAATATCCATCAGCAAATGGTTTATTTATTCTGAAATCTGACAGTTCTACTCTCAGCAGCAGCCGGTGCTTCATCATATCAGTCATAGTGACTGCACCCACTGGCACCCTACTGATATAGGCACCTCCCTACTATACCTGCTATCCCACAGCCCCAGTCCCTTCCCAGAGGCTATTATCCCCCCACTGCTACTATAGGCACCATCTCTCCCTACTATACCTGCTATCCCACAGCCCCAGTCCCTTCCCAGAGGCTATTATCCCCCACTGCTACTATAGGCACCATCTCTCCCTACTATACCTGCTATCCCACAAGCCCCAGTCCCTTCCCAGAGGCTATTATCCCACTGCTACTATAGGCACCATCTCTCCCTACTATACCTGCTATCCCACAGCCCCAGTCCCTTCCCAGAGGCTATTATCCCCCCACTGCTACTATAGGCACCATCTCTCCCTACTATACCTGCTATCCCACAGCCCCAGTCCCTTCCCAGAGGCTATTATCCCACTGCTACTATAGGCACCATCTCTCCCTACTATACCTGCTATCCCACAGCCCCAGTCCCTTCCCAGAGGCTATTATCCCCCCACTGTTACTATAGGCACCATCTCTCCCTACTATACCTGCTATCCCACAGCCCCAGTCCCTTCCCAGAGGCTATTATCCCCCACTGCTACTATAGGCACCATCTCTCCCTACTATACCTGCTATCCCACAGCCCCAGTCCCTTCCCAGAGGCTATTATCCTCCCACTGCTACTATAGGCACCATCTCTCCCTACTATACCTGCTATCCCACAGCCCCAGTCCCTTCCCAGAGGCTATTATCCCCCCACTGCTACTATAGGCACCATCTCTCCCTACTATACCTGCTATCCCACAGCCCCAGTCCCTTCCCAGAGGCTATTATCCCCCCACTGCTACTATAGGCACCATCTCTCCCTACTATACCTGCTATCCCACAGCCCCAGTCCCTTCCCAGAGGCTATTATCCCCCACTGCTACTATAGGCACCGTCTCTCCCTACTATACCTGCTATCCCACAGCCCCAGTCCCTTCCCAGAGGCTATTATCCCACTGCTACTATAGGCACCATCTCTCCCTACTATACCTGCTATCCCACAGTCCCAGTCCCTTCCCAGAGGCTATTATCCCCCCACTGCTACTATAGGTACCATCTCTCCCTACTATACCTGCTATCCCACAGCCCCAGTCCCTTCCCAGAGGCTATTATCCCACTGCTACTATAGGCACCATCTCTCCCTACTATACCTGCTATCCCACAGTCCCAGTCCCTTCCCAGAGGCTATTATCCCCCCACTGCTACTATAGGTACCATCTCTCCCTACTATACCTGCTATCCCACAGCCCCAGTCCCTTCCCAGAGGCTATTATCCCCCCACTGCTACTATAGGCACCATCTCTCCCTACTATACCTGCTATCCCACAGTCCCAGTCCCTTCCCAGAGGCTATTATCCCCCCACTGCTACTATAGGTACCATCTCTCCCTACTATACCTGCTATCCCACAGCCCCAGTCCCTTCCCAGAGGCTATTATCCCCCCCCACTGCTACTATAGGCACCATCTCTCCCTACTATACCTGCTATCCCACAGCCCCAGTCCCTTCCCAGAGGCTATTATCCCCCCACTGCTACTATAGGCACCATCTCTCCCTACTATACCTGCTATCCCACAGCCCCAGTCCCTTCCCAGAGGCTATTATCCCCCCACTGCTACTATAGGCACCCTCTCTCCCTACTATACCTGCTATCCCACAGCCCCAGTCCCTTCCCAGAGGCTATTATCCCCCCCACTGCTACTATAGGCACCATCTCTCCCTACTATACCTGCTATCCCACAGCCCCAGTCCCTTCCCAGAGGCTATTATCCCCCCACTGCTACTATAGGCACCATCTCTCCCTACTATACCTGCTATCCCACAGCCCCAGTCCCTTCCCAGAGGCTATTATCCCCCCACTGCTACTATAGGCACCATCTCTCCCTACTATACCTGCTATCCCACAGCCCCAGTCCCTTCCCAGAGGCTATTATCCCCCCACTGCTACTATAGGCACCATCTCTCCCTACTATACCTGCTATCCCACAGCCCCAGTCCCTTCCCAGAGGCTATTATCCCCCCACTGCTACTATAGGCACCATCTCTCCCTACTATACCTGCTATCCCACAGCCCCAGTCCCTTCCCAGAGGCTATTATCCCCCACTGCTACTATAGGCACCATCTCTCCCTACTATACCTGCTATCCCACAGCCCCAGTCCCTTCCCAGAGGCCATTAATGGGGATATTAATGGGGTTATTCCAGGTAAGAGCATTTTTGCCCGATTACCCAATTCCTCTGTCCTGTTTGAGCCCAATGACCCTCATTAAGAAGAAAACATTAATATTTGGATAATTCTCCTATGAATCAGAATCTGTGAATGTGCTGAATAAATCAGCCGCTATAGTGACTCAGGTTCCTTACAGGAATATCTCTCGGCCTGGGAAGGAATGAATGGCTGCCGGTGAGGGCGAGGGTGGTAGTTGAGCAATACATATTCATGGCGGCTATATATATATAATATACCCCCCCTCTCAGCGAGTCCCATTCCCTCCCGCGCGGCTGTGAGACGGGAAACACTCGGCCCATTCCCACTTCCAACAAAGCCTTTAGCAGAAATAACAGGGAACATCACCCGCGATAATTTATTCCTTTATAATAACGGAGAACCCGCGGCAAAAACATTTTCCTTTGTCGAGATGCTTTTATACTGATGCGCAGTCATTATCCCATGGGTTTCTGAGCCCTCTCGCCGTGACTGCGCCTAGGAATGCAGCTGTCTATCTCAGATTGGACTTGGCGTTGCCTTCAAACGCTTTAATGCAAACATGGAAACAATTTTGATAACCGACCTTCTAGATTAGCGGTTGTCAGTTCTAGGATCCTTTTCGGGTCCCACCGTAGCTCATGGATACAGGTATAGGAAGATATCCGTGTATCAGTCACCCATACATAGTTACACAGTTAAGTTGGGTTGAAAAAAAAGACTTTCAAATTCAATCCTTCCAAGTGACCCCCAAGCTCACATAAACATGACACTGCCTGGAGTTACACAACTTGTTATCCGCAAAAATCCCCAGATCCTTCTCAATTAAAGATCCCCCCCAAACACACTACCATTTAGTGCAATGATCCCCAACCAGTGGCTCAGGGGTAACATGTTGCTCCCCAACCCCTTGGGTGTTGCTCTCAGTGCCCCCAAACCAGGGAGTTATTTTTGAATTCCTGACTTGGGGCAAGTTTTGGTTGAATAAAAACAAGATTTCCTACCAAATAAAGCCCCTGTAAGCTGATAGGGTGCATAGAGGCCCCTAATAGCCAATCACAGCCCTTATTTGGCTCCTCCATGAACTTTTATGGTGCTTGTGTTGCTCCACAAGTCTTTTTACATTTGACTATGGCTTCTGAGTAAAGGTCCCCATACACGGGCCGATTGTAGCTGCTGATATGGGTCCCTTAGACAGATTCGGCAGCTAATCGGCCTGTGTATGGGCACTACCGACGGGCCTGCTCAACCCATATCTGGCCTGAAATCGGGCAGATATCGATCGGGCAGGTTTAAAAATTGTCAGATCGGTGACCACATCAACTTGTTGATGTGGTCCCTGAACCGACTTTGCCTATACCCGTTGTTCTTATTTGATTGTTTGGGCCCAGGGCCAAATGACCGAATTAGCCTGAATTAGCCCGATATCGCCCACCCGTAGGTGGGGATATTGGGAGAAGATCCACTCGCTTGGAGACCTCGCCAAGCAAGCAGATCTTAAAGTGTATGGCCACCTTAAGAAAGGTTGGGGGTCCCTGATTTAGTGCGTAACTCACATTGAGCCACAGTTCCAATTGCATCTAGAAAAGCAAATACATATTCCCCCCAAATATTACCTGGGAAATCAGGCGTATATAGGGCAGCTATGAGGCATTCTCTCCAATTCTCTTCCTAACCGTCTTTCTGGTTAAGCCCCTGTTGCCACGGCTTCAACCCCCCAACTCAGGGAAGCCAGTCCTACACTTTGTGAACCTCTATTCTAGAAGAATGGTTTTCAGTTCAAAATGCCACGGCCAGGGCCCATCCTAGCTCATAAGAATGTTACAATATTGTTGTATCAATCATTCAGCCATAGTTCTAAGAACATCTAGGTCCGATTGACCTCCAAGATGGGCCTCAGTAAGTATCTGAGATAGCATTCTGCCCAAATGATGTGCTAATTGTCTAGGCTAGGCCCTGTGTTTAACTCTAAACTGCCCCGAGCTAAACAGAAAAGCAAAATATTTTTTTACAGTGGAAACTTGGGGATGGTGGTCATTTCATTATTTTGTGGTTTTTGGGCAGTTTCTTCTGGTTTCTTTCTCCTCCTTCCTCCAAGTAAGACACTTGCCAAGAGTTCTCATTGTTTTGCTACAATCTTGTTCATATTAGAGAGGTCTCCGATCTTCAATGACCCCCCCCCCCCCAGTTGAAGAGAGCAACCAAAGAACTCATTTACATTCTATCCTTCTATCTACTCAGTGCCTTCTCTTTCTCTCTAGAAAGCCCCTGAGGGCTCTGCCCTGACTGTAGCCATCTGTGCCAGAGCTACAGCATTAGGCAAGAGTGGTTTTTTGGCACAAGACCCAAGAAACGTTTCCCCTTGGTTGACACTCTGCTAAAACCACCGCAAATAAAGCTAGATGAATGCAATGACCTGATTGATCACTATCGGTAACTGCACTTGGCACCTACGTTAGGGGCTCAGGCCTGGAGAAGGGAGGTGCCGGCAGAGGGGAGTGGGGGGGGGTGGATTCTGGAGGTCGAGAGTGAAGGTCAGGGGTATCTGCCTTAGTCTAGTGGGAGCATCTTTTCCACTTCCAGCCCTGACTAAGCCCTTATTCATCACCTAGTAAGTAGGATGTACATAATGGCACCATGATAGCAGCTGAGAATGAAGAGGAACAAAGACACATCTGTCAACTTCAACCGCAAGAGTCCCATTAATATTTATCCAGCTGAAGGAACATCCAATAATTCAGCCAGAAGGGCGAATCAATAAGCTAAAACCAATCATTCCTAAAGTCATTACCAGCCCCAATAGACACAGAATTCCATGATAATTGCTTGTAATGTAAAGAACTCCTTTCTTTGCTGATGTTTAAATCTTCTCCCCCCCCCTTAAGTACACTCTGCTTCACTCCTTACACCCCCTGCTTCACTCCTTACACCCCCTGCTTCACTCATTATACACCCCGCTTCACTCCTTACACCCCCTGCTTCACTCCTTACACCCCCTGCTTCACTCATTATACACCCCGCTTCCCCCATTACACCCTGCTTCCCTCCGTACACCCCGCTTCCCCCATTACACCCTGCTTCCCTCCTTACACCCCGCTTCACTCATTATACACCCCGCTTCCCCCATTACACCCCCTGCTTCCCTCCTTACACCCCGCCCGCTTCCCCCATTACACCCCGCTTCCCTCCTTACATCCCGCTTCCCCCATTACACCCCCTGCTTCCCTCCTTACACCCCGCCCGCTTCCCTCCTTACACCCCGCTTCACTCATTATACACCCCGCTTCCCCCATTACACCCTGCTTCCCTCCTTACACCCCGCTTCACTCATTATACACCCCGCTTCCCCCATTACACCCTGCTTCCCTCCTTACACCCCGCTTCACTCATTATACACCCCGCTTCCCCCATTACACCCTGCTTCCCTCCGTACACCCCGCTTCACTCATTATACACCCCGCTTCCCCCATTACACCCTGCTTCCCTCCTTACACCCCGCTTCACTCATTATACACCCCGCTTCCCCCATTACACCCCCTGCTTCCCTCCTTACACCCCGCCCGCTTCCCCCATTACACCCCGCTTCCCTCCTTACATCCCGCTTCCCCCATTACACCCCCTGCTTCCCTCCTTACACCCCGCCCGCTTCCCTCCTTACACCCCGCTTCACTCATTATACACCCCGCTTCCCCCATTACACCCTGCTTCCCTCCTTACACCCCGCTTCACTCATTATACACCCCGCTTCCCCCATTACACCCTGCTTCCCTCCTTACACCCCGCTTCACTCATTATACACCCCGCTTCCCCCATTACACCCTGCTTCCCTCCGTACACCCCGCTTCACTCATTATACACCCCGCTTCCCCCATTACACCCTGCTTCCCTCCTTACACCCCGCTTCACTCATTATACACCCCGCTTCCCCATTACACCCCCTGCTTCCCTCCTTACACCCCGCCCGCTTCCCCCATTACACCCCGCTTCCCTCCTTACACCCCGCTTCCCCATTACACCCCGCTTCCCTCCTTACACCCCGCCCGCTTCCCCCATTACACCCCGCTTCCCTCCTTACACCCCGCTTCCCCATTACACCCCGCTTCCCTCCTTACACCCCTCTTCCCCATTACACCCCTCTTCCCCATTACACCCCTCTTCTCCATTACACCCCTCTTCCCCATTACACCCCCTGCTTCCCTCCTTACACCCCGCCCGCTTCCCCCATTACACCCCGCTTCACTCATTATACAACCCGCTTCCCCCATTACACCCCCTGCTTCCCTCCTTACACCCCGCCCGCTTCCCTCCTTACACCCCGCTTCACTCATTATACACCCCGCTTCCCCCATTACACCCTGCTTCCCTCCTTACACCCCGCTTCACTCATTACACCCTGCTTCCCTCCTTACACCCCGCTTCACTCATTATACACCCCGCTTCCCCATTACACCCCCTGCTTCCCTCCTTACACCCCGCCCGCTTCCCCCATTACACCCCGCTTCCCTCCTTACACCCTGCTTCCCTCCTTACACCCCGCTTCCCCATTACACCCTGCTTCCCTCCTTACACCCCGCTTCCCTCCTTACACCCCGCTTCCCCATTACACCCCTCTTCCCTCCTTACACCCCGCTTTCCCATTACACCCCTCTTCCCTCCTAACACCCCGCCCGCTTCCCTCCTTACACCCCGCTTCCCCCATTACACCCCCTGCTTCCCTCCCTACACCCCCCGCTTCCCTCCTTACACCCCCCGCTTCCCCCATTACACCCCCTGCTTCCCTCCCTACACCCCCCGCTTCCCTCCTTACACCCCGCTTCCCCCATTACACCCCGCTTCCCTCCTTACACCCCGCTTCCCTCCTTACACCCCGCTTCCCTCCTTACACCCCGCTTCCCTCCTTACACCCCGCTTCCCCATTACACCCCTCTTCCCCATTACACCCCTCTTCCCCATTACACCCCTCTTCCCCATTACACCCCTCTTCCCCATTACACCCCTCTTCCCCATTACACCCCTCTTCCCTCCTTACACCCCTCTTCCCTCCTTACACCCCTCTTCCCCATTACACCCCTCTTCCCCATTACACCCCTCTTCCCCATTACACCCCCTGCTTCCCTCCTTACACCCCGCCCGCTTCCCCCATTACACCCCGCTTCACTCATTATACACCCCGCTTCCCCCATTACACCCCCTGCTTCCCTCCTTACACCCCGCCCGCTTCCCTCCTTACACCCCGCTTCACTCATTACACCCTGCTTCCCTCCTTACACCCCGCCCGCTTCCCCCATTACACCCCGCTTCACTCATTATACACCCCGCTTCCCCCATTACACCCTGCTTCCCTCCTTACACCCCGCTTCACTCATTATACACCCCGCTTCCCCCATTACACCCTGCTTCCCTCCTTACACCCCGCTTCACTCATTATACACCCCGCTTCCCCCATTACACCCTGCTTCCCTCCGTACACCCCGCTTCCCCCATTACACCCTGCTTCCCTCCTTACACCCCGCTTCACTCATTATACACCCCGCTTCCCCCATTACACCCTGCTTCCCTCCTTACACCCCGCTTCACTCATTATACACCCCGCTTCCCCCATTACACCCTGCTTCCCTCCGTACACCCCGCTTCCCCCATTACACCCCGCTTCCCTCCGTACACCCCGCTTCCCCCATTACACCCTGCTTCCCTCCTTACACCCCGCTTCACTCATTATACACCCCGCTTCCCCATTACACCCCCTGCTTCCCTCCTTACACCCCGCCCGCTTCCCCCATTACACCCAACTTCCCTCCTTACACCCCGCTTCCCTCCTTACACCCCGCTTCCCCATTACACCCTGCTTCCCTCCTTACACCCCGCTTCACTCATTATACACCCCGCTTCCCCATTACACCCCCTGCTTCCCTCCTTACACCCCGCCCGCTTCCCTCCTTACACCCCGCTTCACTCATTACACCCTGCTTCCCTCCTTACACCCCGCTTCACTCATTATACACCCCGCTTCCCCCATTACACCCTGCTTCCCTCCTTACACCCCGCTTCACTCATTATACACCCCGCTTCCCCCATTACACCCTGCTTCCCTCCTTACACCCCGCTTCACTCATTATACACCCCGCTTCCCCCATTACACCCTGCTTCCCTCCTTACACCCCGCTTCACTCATTATACACCCCGCTTCCCCCATTACACCCTGCTTCCCTCCGTACACCCCGCTTCCCCCATTACACCCTGCTTCCCTCCTTACACCCCGCTTCACTCATTATACACCCCGCTTCCCCATTACACCCCCTGCTTCCCTCCTTACACCCCGCCCACTTCCCTCCTTACACCCCGCTTCCCTCCTTACACCCCGCTTCCCCATTACCACCCCGCTTCCCTCCTTACACCCCGCTTCCCTCCTTACACCCCGCTTCCCCATTACACCCCGCTTCCCCATTACACCCCTCTTCCCTCCTTACACCCCGCTTCCCTCCTTCCACCCCGCCCGCTTCCCCCATTACACCCTGCTTCCCTCCTTACACCCCGCTTCCCTCCTTACACCCCGCTTCCCCATTACACCCCGCTTCCCTCCTTACACCCCGCTTCCCCATTACTCCCCTCTTCCCTCCTTACAACCCCGCTTCCCTCCTTACACCCCGCTTCCCCATTACACCCCTCTTCCCCATTACACCCCTCTTCCCTCCTAACACCCCGCCCGCGCTTCCCTCCTTACACCCCGCTTCCCCCATTACACCCCCTGCTTCCCTCCCTACACCCCCCGCTTCCCTCCTTACACCCCCCGCTTCCCTCCTTACACCCCGCTTCCCCCATTACACCCCCTGCTTCCCTCCCTACACCCCCCGCTTCCCTCCTTACACCCCCCGCTTCCCTCCTTACACCCCACTTCACTCATTATACACCCCGCTTCCCCCATTACACCCTGCTTCCCTCCTTACACCCCGCTTCACTCATTATACACCCCGCTTCCCCCATTACACCCTGCTTCCCTCCTTACACCCCGCTTCACTCATTATACACCCCGCTTCCCCATTACACCCCCTGCTTCCCTCCTTACACCCCGCCCGCTTCCCCCATTACACCCCGCTTCCCTCCTTACACCCCGCTTCCCTCCTTACACCCCGCTTCCCCATTACACCCCGCCCGCTTCCCCCATTACACCCCGCTTCCCTCCTTACACCCCGCTTCCCCATTACACCCCGCTTCCCTCCTTACACCCCTCTTCCCCATTACACCCCTCTTCCCCATTACACCCCTCTTCTCCATTACACCCCTCTTCCCCATTACACCCCCTGCTTCCCTCCTTACACCCCGCCCGCTTCCCCCATTACACCCCGCTTCACTCATTATACAACCCGCTTCCCCCATTACACCCCCTGCTTCCCTCCTTACACCCCGCCCGCTTCCCTCCTTACACCCCGCTTCACTCATTATACACCCCGCTTCCCCCATTACACCCTGCTTCCCTCCTTACACCCCGCTTCACTCATTACACCCTGCTTCCCTCCTTACACCCCGCTTCACTCATTATACACCCCGCTTCCCCATTACACCCCCTGCTTCCCTCCTTACACCCCGCCCGCTTCCCCCATTACACCCCGCTTCCCTCCTTACACCCCGCTTCCCTCCTTACACCCCGCTTCCCATTACACCCTGCTTCCCTCCTTACACCCCGCTTCCCTCCTTACACCCCGCTTTCCATTACACCCCTCTTCCCTCCTAACACCCCGCCCGCTTCCCTCCTTACACCCCGCTTCCCCCATTACACCCCCTGCTTCCCTCCCTACACCCCCCGCTTCCCTCCTTACACCCCCCGCTTCCCCCATTACACCCCCTGCTTCCCTCCCTACACCCCCCGCTTCCCTCCTTACACCCCGCTTCCCTCCTTACACCCCGCTTCCCTCCTTACACCCCGCTTCCCTCCTTACACCCCGCTTCCCTCCTTACACCCCGCTTCCCTCCTTACACCCCGCTTCCCCATTACACCCCTCTTCCCCATTACACCCCTCTTCCCCATTACACCCCTCTTCCCCATTACACCCCGCTTCCCCATTACACCCCTCTTCCCCATTACACCCCTCTTCCCCATTACACCCCTCTTCCCCATTACACCCCCTGCTTCCCTCCTTACACCCCGCCCGCTTCCCCCATTACACCCCGCTTCACTCATTATACACCCCGCTTCCCCCATTACACCCCCTGCTTCCCTCCTTACACCCCGCCCGCTTCCCTCCTTACACCCCGCTTCACTCATTACACCCTGCTTCCCTCCTTACACCCCGCTTCACTCATTATACACCCCGCTTCCCCCATTACACCCTGCTTCCCTCCTTACACCCCGCTTCACTCATTATACACCCCGCTTCCCCCATTACACCCTGCTTCCCTCCTTACACCCCGCTTCACTCATTATACACCCCGCTTCCCCCATTACACCCTGCTTCCCTCCGTACACCCCGCTTCCCCCATTACACCCTGCTTCCCTCCTTACACCCCGCTTCACTCATTATACACCCCGCTTCCCCCATTACACCCTGCTTCCCTCCGTACACCCCGCTTCACTCATTATACACCCCGCTTCCCCCCATTACACCCTGCTTCCCTCCTTACACCCCGCTTCACTCATTATACACCCCGCTTCCCCCATTACACCCTGCTTCCCTCCGTACACCCCGTTTTCCCCCATTACACCCCGCTTCCCTCCGTACACCCCGCTTCCCCCATTACACCCTGCTTCCCTCCTTACACCCCGCTTCAACTCATTATACACCCCGCTTCCCCATTACACCCCCTGCTTCCCTCCTTACACCCCGCCCGCTTCCCCCATTACACCCCACTTCCCTCCTTACACCCCGCTTCCCTCCTTACACCCCGCTTCCCCATTACACCCTGCTTCCCTCCTTACACCCCGCTTCACTCATTATACACCCCGCTTCCCCATTACACCCCCTGCTTCCCTCCTTACACCCCGCCCGCTTCCCTCCTTACACCCCGCTTCACTCATTACACCCTGCTTCCCTCCTTACACCCCGCTTCACTCATTATACACCCCGCTTCCCCCATTACACCCTGCTTCCCTCCTTACACCCCGCTTCACTCATTATACACCCCGCTTCCCCCATTACACCCTGCTTCCCTCCTTACACCCCGCTTCACTCATTATACACCCCGCTTCCCCATTACACCCCCTGCTTCCCTCCTTACACCCCGCTTCACTCATTATACACCCCGCTTCCCCCATTACACCCTGCTTCCCTCCGTACACCCCGCTTCCCCCATTACACCCTGCTTCCCTCCTTACACCCCGCTTCACTCATTATACACCCCGCTTCCCCATTACACCCCCTGCTTCCCTCCTTACACCCCGCCCGCTTCCCCCATTACACCCCACTTCCCTCCTTACACCCCGCTTCCCTCCTTACACCCCGCTTCCCCATTACACCCCGCTTCCCCATTACACCCCGCTTCCCTCCTTACACCCCGCTTCCCCCATTACACCCCGCTTCCCCATTACACCCCTCTTCCCCATTACACCCCTCTTCCCCATTACACCCCTCTTCCCCATTACACCCCTCTTCTCCATTACACCCCTCTTCCCCATTACACCCCCTGCTTCCCTCCTTACACCCCGCCCGCTTCCCCCATTACACCCCGCTTCACTCATTATACAACCCGCTTCCCCATTACACCCCCTGCTTCCCTCCTTACACCCCGCCCGCTTCCCTCCTTACACCCCGCTTCACTCATTATACACCCCGCTTCCCCCATTACACCCTGCTTCCCTCCTTACACCCCGCTTCACTCATTACACCCTGCTTCCCTCCTTACACCCCGCTTCACTCATTATACCACCCCGCTTCCCCATTACACCCCCTGCTTCCCTCCTTACACCCCGCCCGCTTCCCCCATTACACCCCGCTTCCCTCCTTACACCCTGCTTCCCTCCTTACACCCCGCTTCCCTCCTTACACCCCGCTTCCCCATTACACCCCTCTTCCCTCCTTACACCCCGCTTTCCCATTACACCCCTCTTCCCTCCTAACACCCCGCCCGCTTCCCTCCTTACACCCCGCTTCCCCCATTACACCCCCTGCTTCCCTCCCTACACCCCCCGCTTCCCTCCTTACACCCCCCGCTTCCCTCCTTACACCCCGCTTCCCCCATTACACCCCTCTTCCCCATTACACCCCTCTTCCCCATTACACCCTCTTCCCCATTACACCCCTCTTCTCCATTACACCCCTCTTCTCCATTACACCCTCTTCTCCATTACACCCCTCTTCCCCATTACACCCCTCTTCCCCATTACACCCCTCTTCCCCATTACACCCCTCTTCCCCATTACACCCCTCTTCCCCCCTTACACCCCGCTTCCCTCCTTACACCCCGCTTCCCCATTACACCCCTCTTCCCTCCTTACACCCCTCTTCCCCATTACACCCCTCTTCCCCATTACACCCCCTGCTTCCCTCCTTACACCCCGCCCGCTTCCCCCATTACACCCCGCTTCACTCATTATACACCCCGCTTCCCCCATTACACCCCGCCCGCTTCCCTCCTTACACCCCGCTTCACTCATTACACCCTGCTTCCCTCCTTACACCCCGCTTCACTCATTATACACCCCGCTTCCCCCATTACACCCTGCTTCCCTCCTTACACCCCGCTTCACTCATTATACACCCCGCTTCCCCCATTACACCCTGCTTCCCTCCTTACACCCCGCTTCACTCATTATACACCCCGCTTCCCCCATTACACCCTGCTTCCCTCCGTACACCCCGCTTCCCCCATTACACCCTGCTTCCCTCCTTACACCCCGCTTCACTCATTATACACCCCGCTTCCCCCATTACACCCTGCTTCCCTCCGTACACCCCGCTTCACTCATTATACACCCCGCTTCCCCCATTACACCCTGCTTCCCTCCTTACACCCCGCTTCACTCATTATACACCCCGCTTCCCCCATTACACCCTGCTTCCCTCCGTACACCCCGCTTCCCCCATTACACCCCGCTTCCCTCCGTACACCCCGCTTCCCCCATTACACCCTGCTTCCCTCCTTACACCCCGCTTCACTCATTATACACCCCGCTTCCCCATTACACCCCCTGCTTCCCTCCTTACACCCCGCCCGCTTCCCCCATTACACCCCACTTCCCTCCTTACACCCCGCTTCCCTCCTTACACCCCGCTTCCCCATTACACCCTGCTTCCCTCCTTACACCCTGCTTCACTCATTATACACCCCGCTTCCCCATTACACCCCCTGCTTCCCTCCTTACACCCCGCCCGCTTCCCTCGTTACACCACGCTTCCCTCCTTACACCCCGCTTCCCCATTACACCCCTCTTCCCCATTACACCCCTCTTCCCCCCTTACACCCCGCTTCCCTCCTTACACCCCGCTTCCCCATTACACCCCGTTTCCCTCCTTACACCCCGTTTCCCTCCTTACACCCCGCTTCCCCATTACACCCCTCTTCCCCCCTTACACCCCGCTTCCCTCCTTACACCCCTCTTCCCCATTACACCCCTCTTCCCCATTACACCCCTCTTCCCCATTACACCCCTCTTCCCCATTACACCCCTCTTCCCCATTACACCCCACTTCCCCCCTTACACCCCTCTTCCCCATTACACCCCGCTTCCCCCCTTACACCCCTCTTCCCCATTACACCCCTCTTCCCCCCTTACACCCCGCTTCCCCCCTTACACCCCGCTTCCCCATTACACCCCTCTTCCCCCCTTACACCCCGCTTCCCTCCTTACACCCCCTGCTTCCCCATTACACCCCGATTCCCTCATTATACCAGTAACACACTGAGTTGTACACAGATACAGTCACACACTCGGTTTAATGGTACCAGAGACACATTAGATATTCCACCTCCCGTTTCATTCATGGAACGCCGGCCGCTGTAGCTCCTGCAATCAAAGACTTTTCTTTACAATAAGGGACAGATTCTTCCTTGAAGCAAAAACAAGCGAACGCCGCGGCGCAGACACATCTCCCCATTCTCATTCTCACATCATTTTAATTGGCAGATGCTGTGGTGACTTATCACCTGTCATAGCCGCTGCTTCTGTATGGGCTTCTGTATGGGCTTCTGTGTGGGCTTCATTAGATGGAGGAACCTTCCCAAACAACATACAAGGCTGACAGCCGTTTCCCATGGGAGGTGAGATATAGGTTGTGGGGTATCTGCACAATATAAAGATAAATTGGTTCTATTAGCCGTGCCATATGCAGTGCCGGAATGACACCGGGTAAAAGAAATAATAAACCACCCACGACAGACCCAAAGACAGCAGCTCAGATTGTGCCGGGTAGGGAATATATAGGGATTGACACCATTCATTAGGTTGAGCTCCTAGGGTCTTGCTGACAGAACAAGTATATATATATATTAACTAGGAGCCTACTGCCAGCAGCTAGGTCTAAATGGGGTCTCTTTCCACTGGGGGGGAATCCAATAACAAGGGTGGTAGGTGATCATATGGCCTTGATCTAGATAGAATAGATTTTGGAAACCAGGTTAAAGGGACACTGCCATGATATTTATGGGGCACTTTTTATTTTATAAATGACACTGTTACACAGCAAATAATTCCCTCTGCCATTTAACCTTTTATTCTTGAACCAACAAATGTATTTGTAGCTGTAATATTGGTGTGTAGGCGCCATCTCAGTGCCTTGTGCCTGAGTCTGAGCTTTCAGCCAGCGCTACACATTAGAACTGCTTTCAGCTAACCTATTGTTTCTCCTACTCCCATGTAACTGGAGGAGTCCCAAGCCGGACTTGGATTTCTTACTATTGAGTGCTATTCTGATACCTACTGGGAGCTGCTATCTTGCTCCCTTCCCATTGTTCTGCTGATCGGCTGCTGGGGGGAGGGGGGTGATATCACTCCAACTTGCAGCGCAGCAGTAAAGTGTGCCTGAGTCTGAGCTTTCAGCCAGCGCTACACATTAGAACTGCTTTCAGCTAACCTATTGTTTCTCCTACTCCCATGTAACTGGAGGAGTCCCAAGCCGGACTTGGATTTCTTACTATTGAGTGCTATTCTGATACCTACTGGGAGCTGCTATCTTGCTCCCTTCCCATTGTTCTGCTGATCGGCTGCTGGGGGGAGGGGGGGCAAAGCACAGTAACGTTTAGCAACCTCATTGGCTCGGTGTTGACTTCAGCAATACAATGCTGGGACCTGATCATCACAATATACATTATACATTTGCTCAATTTAAATACCTCCTGTAAATGTATCTGCACTTTACAGCCCTCTGGCCCAAAGCCTAATCTTTGATCTATACTTTGCTTAATGAAACAGCCCCTGCCTTTATACAGAATAACAAGTCAAGGGCTTCTCAGGGTTTAACTGCCATCTTTTATTATGACAGCTTGAAGTGGGAATGCTTTCTGGCTAATTACTAAGCAGAGCGCAGATAAAGGCAGCGAGACAGCAAGGGGGAGAGAGCGCGAGATACAGAGACGAGTACTGAGGAGTCTACCAAGAAATTGTCTCCCAATAATTCTGAATCAGTATTCTGCTATCCAATCATATTGGGAAACTGCCCTACAGCCAAAGGTTAATAATTATAATTAACGAGCAGTGAATGCTGGGAGAGTTGCTTCCAATGCTCATTATTCAAAGGCTCATATTTCATAATGTCTCATTTAAACCAATAATCAGACACCCCATATCCCACGGAGATACCCAGGAACATCCAGAAGGCAAGCCCTGAGCACATATGAATGGTACAATCAACTTCTACCCTAGTTGGCCTTGAGGCTTTACCACCCAAGGCAAGGGTGCCAATCTGTGCCCATCATTACCTGTTAGTTAGTGGTAGATACACACCAACTTTGTTAGTTGAATGGCTACACCCTAGCCAGGTGTCCATGGTTCCTATACTCCTGGTTCTCACTTGAGGTTCCTAGAGGTTAAATGCCAAGAAAAAGGGATTCAAGTTTTACTTGCCCTTAATTCCTTCCTTGGGTTGCCTAACTTCCGCTGATAAGATAATTTTCCAAACTGAAGACTGAAACAACTGCCCTATCTGAGACTACCCCGTTAGTGTGCAAAGGATAAAGTGTCCCCTTTGGACGGGAGCCAGCTGAGAGATCTGTTTATCGCTCTTCTCCGTTCTTTTCTTACAAAAGGCTTTTACTCAGGATATCCTCTGATTATTATTGGTTGAAAACGTCCCCATATCTCACAGAGATCAAAGCGGTGTAGAAATGCTAACAAAGCAATGAACTTGGAATACACGACCCCCTGCTGTGTGGTTTCCTTTGCACGTGGAGCCCATACTTCTAGGCATTGACCTCGTGACAATGGTCGACGAAGGCAACAATTTCAACAACTATTCCTTCCATCTGAAGATATGGACAATTGAATTTGTCCATTTGTCCCATTTGTAACTGGGAACAGAGTAGAACATAATTATGGAACATCCATGATCAGATATCACAATGTAATCATGGGTCCATTTTGGATTTTGTGAGGAAACACCAAGTACTAATTCAGGCTCACCCTTCCCAACCACTGGGCCATAATAACACTTAGACCAGTGCTTCTCAACCTTCCTAATGCCGCGACCCTTTAATACAGTTCCTCATGTTGTGGTGACCCCCAACCATAAAATTATTCCTAAGACCATCGGAAATATGTGTTTTCCCATGGTCTTAGGCGACCCCTGTGAAAGGGTCGTTCCACCCCCAAAGGGGTCCCGACCCACAGGTGGAGAACCGCTTCCTTAGACCTTTGAGAAACATAGGACCCAAGGGAGTGCAGTAGACAGAGGTCCAGGAGAAAGCCCCAACAATAAGCTTTATAAGGGCAGGATTTGGCCAAGTTGAAGACACTAGAAGAGACCAGGAAAATCCAAAAATTAGGGCATAAAGTGTAAAGAAGTGCCAACAATGAGTGGGAGTCTAAGGGGGAACCAAGTCATACCCTCATTCACCAATCATGATGTACCCCTTTATATACATGTGATCATGATGCCTCTACTCTAGAACCCCTATTTCTGTAAGAAGCATGCTGGAGCAATACAATTTCAACCAGAGGCATTTTTGATGTCATGCCTTAACCGTCCAATCACAGCAGGCTCTTTTTAAGAATGAAGAGAAGTTCTATAAACCCAAGAACCCCTGACCATGCCAAATGGTGAGGCCTTTGCGCTTCCCACTCTAGTCCAATACTGGCTCTTTGTTCCATAGACCAATAGTTTCATCTGCCTCAAACCAAAAAGCTATTTTCATTATGGTTTTTGCCGACCCACTTACCATATATGATCACAATCTGTTCTGGTTTATTTCAAAGTAAACTGAATGAAAGCAGGCGGTATCAGCTGACTCAGTACAGAACATTGCAGAGGAGTCAGAAGTGCTGTGTAGGATGTTAAATACCTTGCAATGCACTACGTAAAATCCCTGTATTCTCAAAGGACGCGTTGGCCGACATGTGCTAATCAATTGCTGCTAAAGAGAAGTCAATAGTAATAGAGCTTTTGATGTGAAGCCTACCGTGGGGGTCGAACTCCACCAACGAGATAAGAAAAAGGCTAACTTGACCCAAGTTACCTATATGTATGTGTATACCCAGAGCAGTTAAACCCTGCAGGTCCAGATAACTTTCATCTTATGGCTACTGGCAGCAACTAGGACTTTAGGCATGAACGTAACATGGGCAGTGCATCGACAGAGTAGAAGACGCTACTATGAACCACTGACAGCAGGCAAGATGGGGCCACTGCTCCTCTAAACCAGACCTCCCAACATTAGAAAAATGAAAAGAGGGACAAAAAATTGGTTGAAAAAAAAAAAATTAGTTGAAATGACGGGATCAGACGCAAATGTGCTATTCCCTCATACTGTACTACCTAAGGAAAACAATATAGCAACTCCTACATATAAATACAAATATAGAGAGAAGGCAGTCAGTTATAAGTGAGTTATAACTATGTACTAGTTTTGCCCCCCCATACACAGTGCCCCCAATGACCCAATAGACAGTACCCCCCATACACAGTAACCCCAATGGCCCAATAGTCAGTACCCCCCATACACAGTGCCCCCAATGACCCAATAGACAGTGCCCCCCATAGCCCAATAGACAGTGCCCCCCATACACAGTGCCCCCAATGGCCCCCGTAGACAGTACCCCCCACAGAGTGCCCCCCGAAGTCATCGTCGTCTTCTTTTTCGGCTCCTGCTCCTTATGCAGCGGCAACAGGCCCTTTTATAGGGTTGTGCCCCATGCGTACGTGTGATGTCAATATGCACAGGGCGCAACCTTATAAAAGGGCCTGTCGCCACCGCATAAGGAGCAGGAGCTGCACAAGGAGCAGGAGCGCCCCGGCCCGGCCATAATAGATTACAGAAATGCGGGACACTCATTGAACTATCCGGGACAGTGGGATGCGCTATTAAAAAAGGGACAGTCCAGCGGAAAGCGGGACAGTTGGGGGGTATGCTCTAAACTACCAGGGCCAGACAACAAGGGCTGTACTCAAAAAAAAAATTCTATCTATTAATGGGTCCAAGGTGGATCAGTCCAAGACTGAGGGCCAAAGAAATGATTAATCTGCCTTAGGATGGGACGACCTGGGATCCTCAATGAGGGGCCCCATTTGCTCCCATTATTCTTCTCTAGCATATGCTTATTGGCCATGTTTTTGAATGTTATAATCTTCATGTATATACCCTTCACACCTTCTTGATGGGGGCCAAGCCATGTAGATCTGTTCCAGGTGAAGGGCCACAGGTAAAGGTGGAGTAGGGAGAGAGATACTATGTAAATAATGAGTCTGCCTTGACCCCTGCCTTGTATTTGCTCCCATGTACAATGCTGGCTATAATCAATCATACAGGTAATTAGAATTTAGAAAGTTTGCCCTTTCCCCATAGACCCACCTGGAGCTGAACATCAGTAACTGTAGCTTGGGCCCCACATATAATATGTTTCTGTGGAGAGACATAATCCCACCGGCCTGCCATTGCTTTCTACATAATATTCATAATAATCAGTGGGGGAATTAACCCAGATGAGATCACTAGCAGATGGCAGGGGGTGTATTGTAGAGAAAAGGCAAAGTAACGAACCTTTTGCAGCAAAATCATAAGAGGATTTAGGCCGATTCCAAGAAAACCTGCTTAATATTTCTCCGGAGCATGAAGGTCATCCCAGCCGTGATCCCTGCAATACCCACAAGCAACACAACATGAGCTGAACTATACTACCCACAATCCTCAGGCTTAATGGCTTAAGTCACAGACCCAGGAACCTTCTTTGGGAAACAAGCCGGTCAGTTTAAGCGCATTCTATTTATCCGATTAATTCCAGCCAGGCTCCATTGTGGCCTTTCCTTTTGAATCTAAATCTGAATCTATATTGAACCAAGTGGTAAGTGAAGGAGTCACATCAAGTATCTACAACCTTATACCGCTGGCAAAGTAAATTCCTGGAGACGGGTGGAAGAAGTAGTTGAAATATATGATTATATATATGATTTTTCCTAAACAGTCATTTTGTAACCCTTTCCAAATTCATTGGACATCATCAAAACCACAGTGATATTCATTATGTCCAAATGAAAAAGACTTGGAACAATGGGGATTCTTTCTAGGAGTAACGATGGCCATACACGGGCTGATTCTAGCTGCCGATATGGGTCCCTTAGACTGATTCGGCAGCTTATTGGCCCGTGTATGGGCACTACCGAGGGGCCTGCCCGATATCTGGCCTGAAATCGGGCAGATATCGATCGGGCAGGTTAGAAAATCTAGTCGGATCGGGGACTGCATTGGCTCATTGATGCGGTCCCCGAACTGACTTTGCTTATACCTATCGTTATTATTCAATCGTTTGGCCTGGATTCTCCTGCTATCGCCCACCCGTAGGTGGGGATTTTGGGAGAAGATCCGCTCGCTTGGCGACATCGCCAAGCGAGGGGATCTGAAGGTGTATGGGCACCTTTAGACCGACTCAGCAGCTTATCGGCCCGTGTATGGACACAAGCATTGGCTTGTTGATGCAGTCCCCGAACCAACTGCGCCTATACCTGTTGTTCTAATGCGATAGTTTGGCCTCAGGGTCAAACAACCGAATAAGCCTGAATTAGCCCAATGTCACCCACCTGTAGGTGGGGATATCGGAAGAAGATCCGCTCGCTTGGCGACCTTGATCTTAACGTATATGGCCACCTTAAGCGGCCTGCTCACATCACTTCAACAGGGCATCATGCAGGCAATCACAAAATAACCCAGAAGAAATTCAGGCCTTCAAAAATGCCTTATGGGAAGGTCAACCCAAGAGCCATTAAAGAGTACAGGTTCTATGGCAATATCTGAAGGACCTCCAAGCCTTTTGGGTCAATGTTTTATGGACAAACGAGTCTAAAGTAGAACACCCTTTGGACCACACAGGTTCCAGTCTGAACTCCATAGCACAAACAGTCAAACATGGTGGGTGTGATGGTTTGGCAAAGCTTTGCTGTATCACTACCTGGGCCAAAGGAACCATGAATTTGGCATTATATAGGGTTGTATAGCAAGAAGAACATAGAGGAACAAGATGAAGGCAATGGCCTAGTCAAAGTCTTGAGATGAGCCCAAATAAAGCAGTTCTGCAAAGACAACTACAAATTCCTAAATAAAGCCACTGTTTCACTCAGTCTCCACCGCCCCTCTAGGGTTTCTCCAGATGGATATATTCCGCGGCTGTCTCTGTTGTCCTAGTTTTCTTGCTAAGAGATGTGATCAATCAGAGTAATGTTCCCGCGGCCAGCCTTGTACATGTCCTGCAAATCTGTCAGCTACATCCGGCTATTACTGATGACTCCGACACTTTCCATTTTGCAGACTCATGGAACATCAGAAGTGATGAACATAACAGAGAAAGGAAATCATTCCCTGGCTCCTGTAGAACATCTCTCGGCACACGCGGAAGAGCAACAGAGAACATGGTGCAACAAACAGGATGTTTTTCAGAATTTTTTCTGGAAGCAAAAAGATACGTCCCAAAGCAGAGTCAACTGAAGTGATGCCAGATACCTGATGAGCTTGAGTTCTGGACGGGCTTATTGACAAGAATAGTAGAAGAAGAAATAGAAGAAGGAGAAGTTCATGGAAATCAAGGTCAGCCTGATGGAGACGGAGACCAGTCAGCCTGGTGTAGAACCGCACAGAGTAGCTGTGGGGAAGCTATTGTTGAGAGTGCTGGCCATGCCCAGTTGAGAGTGCTGGCCATGCCCAGTTGAGTGTGTTGCCCATGCCCAGTTGAGAGTTTTGGCCATGCCCAGTTGAGAGTGTTGCCCAAGCTCAGTTGAGAGTGTTGGCCACGCCCAGTTGAGTTTTGCCCACGCCCAGTAGAGAGTTTTGCCCACGCCCAGTAGAGAGTTTTGGCCACGCCCAGTTGAGCGTTTTGGCCACGCCCAGTTGAGCGTTTTGGCCACGCCCAGTTGAGCGTTTTGGCCACGCCCAGTTGAGCGTTTTGGCCACGCCCAGTTGAGCGGTTTGGCCACGCCCAGTTGAGCATTTTGGCCATGCCCAGTTCAGAGTGTTGGCCACGCACAGTTCAGAGTGTTGGCCATGCCACATTCCACCCCGACCACACCAAACTCCGCCCTGTTCCCTACAGACTCACCAACAATGATCATTGTATACGGGTAAAGTTCAAGGTGAAGTAAAGTGAATGAGGCTTAAACAATCCCTGAATATTACAAGGGCATTATGCCCCCATTTATATATAGGATATTTTTTTTATTATTACTTACACTAAAAAGGCAAAGACTGAATATAAAACCAAATTTCAGCTTCCTGGTGGAAGGTCACTGAGAAAGAGAAGGTAGTAAAACAAACAAACAACAGAGCTGCTCTCTGTATAGCTGCTGCTTATCTCCAACCCTGCAGCTTGGAAAATGGGAGGCGTTTGTTTATACAGAGGTCATTATCCTTATTAAAACAAACATGGTAGAGGGAAAGGGGACATTCAGGAGGAAAACCACATATTCTGTTTTCTATTAGTTCTTGATAAGGGTAAAATACAAAAATAATACAAAAATATTTTATTGAATAAAAATAGCCAGAATAGATTTCCAATATGTCATTTTTGGTGTTCATGTTGTTTCATGGGAAAACATGTTTATTTTCAAAAACCCATCAGTTAATAGAGCTTCTCCAGCAGAATCCTGCATTGTAATCTGTTTTTCCCATGGGGCTAGCCATATTCTTCATTTCCCAGGGTGCCACAGCCATGTGACCTGTGCTCTGATAAACTGCACTCACACTTTACTGCTGCGCTGCAAGTTGGAGTGATATCCCCCCCCCTCACCCCCAGCAGCCGATCAGCAGAACAATGGGAAGGGAGCAAGATAGCAGCTCCCAGTAGGTATCAGAATAGCACTCAATAGTAAGAAATCCAAGTCCGGCTTGGGACTCCTCCAGTTACATGGGAGTAGGAGAAACAATAGGTTAGCTGAAAGCAGTTCTAATGTGTAGCGCTGACTGAAAGCTCAGACTCAGGCACACTTTACTGCTGCGCTGCAAGTTGGAGTGATATCCCCCCCCCCCCTCACCCCCCAGCAGCCGATCAGCAGAACAATGGGAAGGGAGCAAGATAGCAGCTCCCAGTAGGTATCAGAATAGCACTCAATAGTAAGAAATCCAAGTCCGGCTTGGGACTCCTCCAGTTACATGGGAGTAGGAGAAACAATAGGTTAGCTGAAAGCAGTTCTAATGTGTAGCGCTGACTGAAAGCTCAGACTCAGGCACACTTTACTGCTGCGCTGCAAGTTGGAGTGATATCCCCCCCCCCTCACCCCCAGCAGCCGATCAGCAGAACAATGGGAAGGGAGCAAGATAGCAGCTCCCAGTAGGTATCAGAATAGCACTCAATAGTAAGAAATCCAAGTCCGGCTTGGGACTCCTCCAGTTACATGGGAGTAGGAGAAACAATAGGTTAGCTGAAAGCAGTTCTAATGTGTAGCGCTGACTGAAAGCTCAGACTCAGGCACACTTTACTGCTGCGCTGCAAGTTGGAGTGATATCCCCCCCCCCTCACCCCCAGCAGCCGATCAGCAGAACAATGGGAAGGGAGCAAGATAGCAGCTCCCAGTAGGTATCAGAATAGCACTCAATAGTAAGAAATCCAAGTCCGGCTTGGGACTCCTCCAGTTACATGGGAGTAGGAGAAACAATAGGTTAGCTGAAAGCAGTTCTAATGTGTAGCGCCGGCTGAAAGCTCAGACTCAGGCACACTTTACTGCTGCGCTGCAAGTTGGAGTGATATCTGCTATCTGTGATACTGCTGACCAATCAAACCAGGTTATATGCCCTGCCTGCTTCCTTCATGTCACTTTCTAGAAACCCGATTCATTCTATGGTTTCTGCAAACAGTAAAATATAATCTCACTTGTCTATTACTGTAAGTTATGTAAAAACAAGGCAATAACCATGAACACAAAGCCCAGCGGACCAATAGTAATCACCATTTCACACCCCATTAATCATCAAATGCCTCTTTATAACGAAGCCTCGATGGGGCTCTAGAAAGATCTTTGTCTCAGACATTTCATTGCCAGTGAGGGTTGAACCTCCCACTTTCTGGGAGAAACAAATGGGGTGATTTAAAGGGAAACTACACCCCCAGAATGAATACGTAACCAACAGACAGTTTATATCATATTAAGTGACCTATTAAAGAATCTCCCCAAACTGGAATATATATATCAGTAAATATTGCCCTTTTACATCCTTTCCCTTGAGCCGCCATTTAGTGATGTGCTGTGTGCTCCCTCAGAGATCAGCTGACAGGAAGTGATGCAGCTCTAACTGTAACAGGAAGTAGTGTGGGAGCAAAAGGCAGAACTCTGCCCATTCATTGGCTGATGGGGCCTAGCATGTATGTGTGCCTTGGCTTGTTTGTGTGCACTGTGACTCCTATGATCCCAGGGGGCGGGGCTTAGTACTTAAAATGGCAGTTTCCTATTTAGGATTACCCAATGGCACATACTGCTAAAAAAGTATATTTTTAGGAGTTTTATGTGGTATAAGGTTTGGGGTATCTTTTTTTCTTTAATAGCACAGAGTTTGTACAGGTATCGGACCCCTTATCTGGAAACCCATTATCCAGAAAGTTCCGAATTACAGAAAGGCCATCTCCCATAGACTCCATTTTAATCAAATATTTCACATTTTTTAAAAGGATTTCCTTTTTCTCTGTAATAATAAAACAGTACCTGTACTTGATCCCAACTAAGATATAATTACCCCTTATTGGGGCAGAACAGTCCTATTGGGTTTATTTCATGGTTAAATGATTCCCTTTTCTCTGTAATAATAAAACAGTACCTGTACTTGATCCCAACTAAGATATAATTACCCCTTATTGGGGCAGAACAGTCCTATTGGGTTTATTTCATGGTTAAATGATTCCCTTTTCTCTGTAATAATAAAACAGTACCTGTACTTGATCCCAACTAAGATATAATTACCCCTTATTGGGGCAGAACAGCCCTATTGGGTTTATTTCATGGTTAAATGATTCCCTTTTCTCTGTAATAATAAAACAGTACCTGTACTTGATCCCAACTAAGATATAATTACCCCTTATTGGGGGCAGAACAGCCCTATTGGGTTTATTTAATGGTTAAATGATTCCCTTTTCTCTGTAATAATAAAACAGTACCTGTACTTGATCCCAACTAAGATATAATTACCCCTTATTGGGGGCAGAACAGCCCTATTGGGTTTATTTCATGGTTAAATGATTCCCTTTTCTCTGTAATAATAAAACAGTACCTGTACTTGATCCCAACTAAGATATAATTACCCCTTATTGGGGGCAGAACAGCCCTATTGGGTTTATTTAATGGTTAAATGATTCCCTTTTCTCTGTAATAATAAAACAGTACCTGTACTTGATCCCAACTAAGATATAATTACCCCTTATTGGGGGCAGAACAATCTTATTGGGTTTAATTACTGTTTAAATAATGTTTTAGCAGACTTTAGGTAGGAGATCCGAATTACGGAAAGACCGCACTATAGAGCTCTGTACAGTTCAGCGCCTGAGGAAGGGGAATGGAATAAGGAGGGTGAGAGAGGGATATAAACTCTGGGAACATCTGTTTGGGGAGTGGGGAACAAGCCGAGCGCCATATAAACATGACAGGGGCGAGTAAATAACCAGAGATAATCCGCATCTTATTGGCGTCCCCGTGTGACCTCTCCAGTAAATGGGAAGCGTCTCGGCGCTCGCGCTGAATAGGAAACAGGGGATTATGGGAGTAAATGCCGACGAATGTGACGTTAATGGGTCCTTTAATGGCAATTGATTTGGAAATGAGTCACTGAAAATGCATCTGTATGTAACACAGGAACACGCAGAACTACAACACACCCGCGGCCTGTGAGTGCGGGGGCAGCAGCAGCAATAGCACCGGGTTAGAGCAGGGCCCCTACCTGGGGGCAACTGGGTAACAGCCTGTATATACTGGGGGGGAATACATTGTAGCATTCAGGTCGTTGTCAGTAATCCATACCTGGGGGGCCCATAGGCAGAGGGGGGAGAGTTGCTGTGACCACAAGTCACCGGGTACCCCAAACTTACACCCCTGCCGCTAGCTGATTTGTTATTATGAGTTACTAGAACAAGAGCAAGCACTGCGCCATAGGAGCATGAATAACCAATCGGCTGACAGAATCCATGTGGCTTCTGCCTCAAAGGCTCCACAGTTAGATCACTTTCAGCCAATCCCTAAGAAGCTTATTGGATCAGATGCTTATCTCAGTCACCATTTAAAGGGGAAGCATTCATGTACCCAGATCTGGCTGCAGTCTTTTTTTCCACATTTAATTTATGGTATCTCTCTGTACAGGCTATGAGCAAACTTAGGGGGCTGTTCCTGCTGAATTGTGCTTAGTACAGGGGAATCCCTATGTGCCATAGTTTTATGGTATCTCTCTGTACAGGCTATGAGCAAACTTAGGGGGCTGTTCCTGCTGAATTGTGCTTAGTACAGGGGAATCCCTATGTGCCATAGTTTTATGGTATCTCTCTGTACAGGCTATGAGCAAACTTAGGGGGCTGTTCCTGCTGAATTGTGCTTAGTACAGGGGAATCCCTATGTGCCATAGTTTTATGGTATCTCTCTGTACAGGCTATGAGCAAACTTAGGGGGCTGTTCCTGCTGAATTGTGCTTAGTACAGGGGAATCCCTATGTGCCATAGTTTTATGGTATCTCTCTGTACAGGCTATGAGCAAACTTAGGGGGCTGTTCCTGCTGAATTGTGCTTAGTACAGGGGAATCCCTATGTGCCATAGTTTTATGGTATCTCTCTGTACAGGCTATGAGCAAACTTAGGGGGCTGTTCCTGCTGAATTGTGCTTAGTACAGGGGAATCCCTATGTGCCATAGTTTTATGGTATCTCTCTGTACAGGCTATGGGCAAACTTAGGGGGCTGTTCCTGCTGAATTGTGCTTAGTACAGGGGAATCCCTATGTGCCATAGTTTTATGGTATCTCTCTGTACAGGCTATGAGCAAACTTAGGGGGCTGTTCCTGCTGAATTGTGCTTAGTACAGGGGAATCCCTATGTGCCATAGTTTTATGGTATCTCTCTGTACAGGCTATGAGCAAACTTAGGGGGCTGTTCCTGCTGAATTGTGCTTAGTACAGGGGAATCCCTATGTGCCATAGTTTTATGGTATCTCTCTGTACAGGCTATGAGCAAACTTAGGGGGCTGTTCCTGCTGAATTGTGCTTAGTACAGGGGAATCCCTATGTGCCATAGTTTTATGGTATCTCTCTGTACAGGCTATGAGCAAACTTAGGGGGCTGTTCCTGCTGAATTGTGCTTAGTACAGGGGAATCCCTATGTGCCATAGTTTTATGGTATCTCTCTGTACAGGCTATGGGCAAACTTAGGGGGCTGTTCCTGCTGAATTGTGCTTAGTACAGGGGAATCCCTATGTGCCATAGTTTTATGGTATCTCTCTGTACAGGCTATGAGCAAACTTAGGGGGCTGTTCCTGCTGAATTGTGCTTAGTACAGGGGAATCCCTATGTGCCATAGTTTTATGGTATCTCTCTGTACAGGCTATGAGCAAACTTAGGGGGCTGTTCCTGCTGAATTGTGCTTAGAATAGATAGATTACAGAAATAGAGGAATACATAAGGAGAAACAAAGCAGGACTTCTATTCGCACATTCTAATACAGCTTTCCTGCCTATTAATAACAGTGGATCAACAGAATGTTTCTGGCACGCCCGGTACAGTCCAGCAATGCTGTAACCCCAAATACAAACACCCTGTGCCACAACAAGCAGCAAGAGGAGGATTGTGGGTGCTATAATCAACCAATCACCATTAAACAAACTGTACATTGTAGCCACGCCCCTCGATCACCCACGTTCCTATCCCTACCTTTGTGGTGTCATCATGTGACCGCTGGTACCGTTTCCAGCGGCAGCCATAGATTCCAGTCAGGCACGACAAACATAACTGCGGCTCGTAGTACTGTAGGGGTTGGTGCTTGACCATACTCTCTCCAGCCTATCAGCAGGCTCCTATCAAAACTCCATCAGGTCCTGGGTGTCCTGCAAAGGGAAACACAACCCATTAGATCCCGTCTACGTATAGAAAATAAAACAGTACAGGTGTGGGATCCCTTATCCGGAAACCGTTATCCAGAAAGCTCCGAAATCCCATCTCCCGTAGACTCCATTTTAATTAAATAATTCAGAATTTTAAAACGGATTTCCTTTTTCTCTGTAATAATAAAACAGTACCTGTACTTGATCCCAACTAAGATATAATTACCCCTTATTGGGGCAGAACAGCCCTATTGGGTTTATTTAATGGTTAAATGATTCCCTTTTCTCTGTAATAATAAAACAGTACCTGTACTTGATCCCAACTAAGATATAATTACCCCTTATTGGGGCAGAACAGCCCTATTGGGTTTATTTAATGGTTAAATGATTCCCTTTTCTCTGTAATAATAAAACAGTACCTGTAATTGATCCCAACTAAGATATAATTACCCCTTATTGGGGCAGAACAGCCCTATTGGGTTTATTTAATGGTTAAATGATTCCCTTTTCTCTGTAATAATAAAACAGTACCTGTACTTGATCCCAACTAAGATATAATTACCCCTTATTGGGGCAGAACAGCCCTATTGGGTTTATTTCATGGTTAAATGATTCCCTTTTCTCTGTAATAATAAAACAGTACCTGTACTTGATCCCAACTAAGATATAATTACCCCTTATTGGGGCAGAAGAGCCCTATTGGGTTTATTTCATGGTTAAATGACTCCCTTAACCCGGAATACCCTTGGTCCCGAGAATTCTGGATAACGGGTCCTATACCTGTACTATTATTTTAGAATATATTTTGAACTGGGGCTCACAGGCTTCCAGTTTACATTGCTGCCTTGGAGCACTGGTGTCCCGGGTTTGATTCCAGCCAGGGCATTACCTGACCTGGGGTCATTTAAAAACACTGGGTAAATTTACACCTGGGCAGTAACCCATGGCAACCAATCAGAAGTTTACTTTCATTGTTCAATATCATACATCGGGCAAATTTGCACCTGGGCAGTAACCTATAGCAACCAGGGTTAATCAATAAGCCCTAGTGTGTGAATGGGATAGGGACTTTAGATTGTAAACTCCTTTGGCCAAACTGTAAGTCAATTGAATTGATCCTTATTGTCTCGGGGTTACTTGCCCTTTACAGTAGCGCCCTTGGTTATCGGTTGGGCCGCTGTCTCTCTCTCCCAGACACATGATATAGATCTTACACCTCGGTACGGCCCCCGGGGGCCCCAGCAGTGTTATTTATAGGGCACAACGGGCCAAGGTGAACTGGAGGGTATGCACAATTTCCCCCCCCCACACCGCAACGGGAACCATTCGGCTTATTGGTTGCAGGATACAAACCGAGGTACTGGGAGGATAGAATCAAAGGCGAGGGAGGGGCTAGATTATTCCCTCCCCCCCCCAGAACCAAAATATTCTGCGGAGGTTAATAACGGATTTACCTTTAACCCAGTCACATAATCCTCCCTGCAGTAATAACCATCTTGGCAGCCTTTCCCACCGACACAGGAACTTCTATGAACGGATCAATCCCCTGGTTTTTAATAAAGCAAAATCGATGCAAAGCAATTTCAGCCTCGTATTGACTCCATTGTTCCCAAACAAGCTGGCAGCTGACCCCCAGGGCACATATTGAAAACAAACAAAAATAAAAAGGATATTTGCACTATTTAATGGCAATACACCCATTAATCTAATAGCACTGTTACTGTAGGAGATTCAGGGGGGGATGTACCCCCATTTTCTGTGGCTCCCTGGGCAACCCAACTGCTATTGGATAGCCACACCCACTGGTGATGACCTCATAATGTGTCATTAGCCAGGAGGTGGCACAGAAGCGGGCAAATTGGGCCCGTGGGCCACATCCGGCCCGCCGACTCCGCAAGTCTCATCACGCGAGACTTGGCGTCTGGGAACTGACAAGCGGAAATGGCATAACGCTGGCCTGGCCCGTCTGAAATGTGACCCCTGAGCCAAAAAGTTTGCCCACCCCTGGTCTAGAAGATGCTAGCAGCCCCAGCAGACGTCTGGGAATGAAGGAGGAGCCTGGACTTGGAACCCTAGCTCAGGGGCGGTGCCACCAGGGGCTCCACCCACTAGGAGCAGATGTAACAGGCCTCTTTCAGATGGCTGTAACGTGCCCCAGGGGCCACTGGCCAAAGGCTCCCACAGACCAATCACATTTCTTCCATCTGATTTCGGCTCATGCATTTCATGTATTCCTTAGGGCCACAAAGTTTCCTTTTGATTCATTCCAACCAAGGAAATATTTTATATTATTCACCCCAACTAATTCAGGGCCCAGGCAGATCATTGAGGTTCATGGTATTTACCCGTAGCGCGGCGGTATTTAGAGTTAAGGACCCTTCGTAGTATTGGCTCATTCACACAAATGCAGCAATAAGGGAGGATTTCCCACAATGCTCTCCCCTTCATTGAAGCGCCGCATTACCATGCAAATTGCTGGTATAATTACAGGCCGGGCAGCTGAGCTCACATTTCAACTCACAGCAGCTGCTGAAATAGAGCAAAGTGAGCCGATTCCCATGTGTGCCGGGGCTCGGGCAGAGAGTCGGCCCATTTACAGAGCGACTGGCAGCACTCCGGGAGAGAAAGAAGCGGCTTGTTAGCCGCACAATGGGAAGCCCAGGAGCGGCCGTTGGATGCGCAAGTGGGGGCATCGTTATCATAAAAGCCATTCAGCTCATTAAGACAATTCCAATTACTACTAGAACTGCAGCTCTGCCAATGGAGCTCCTGGGGCAGACTGGGTGATCATCCCGGGGTAACTGTACCTACAAACAAGGCCCCACCCTGCCCTACTGCACTCTCTGCTGCCCACTCTTGGTCTTTCTGTAAGTGACTTCCAAGAGATCAGTCATTGGACCCATCCCTTTCCCTGGTATACGCTCCTTGTGACATCATATCCATCTGGTAATCTCTAGTGACATCATATCCATCTGGTTATCTCTAGGGATATCATATCCATCCGGCTCTCTCTAGTGACATCATATCCATCTGGCTCTCTCTAGTGACATCATATCCATCCGGCTCTCTCTAGTGACATCATATCCATCCGGCTCTCTCTAGTGACATCATATCTATCCGGCTCTCTCTAGAGACATCAAATCCTTCAAGGACTCTCTAGTGACATCAAATCCTTCAGTTACTCTCTAGTGACATCATATCCTTCAAGGACACTCTAGTGACATCATATTCTTCAAGGATTCTCTAGTGACATCATATACTTCAATGTGACATTATATCCTTTCGTTACTCTCTAGTGCAGGGGCCCATATTCTTTTTTGCCCATGATTCACATTCAAATATAAAAAGAGTTGGGGGGCAACACAAGCAAGCTGTGATTGGCTATGTGGTAGTCCCTCTGCCGACTGGCAGCCTACAGGAGGCTCTGTTGGGCAGTACATGTGGTTTTATGCCTCCAAAACAGGAATTCAAAATAAGCAACTTCACTGGGAGCAACACCCAAGGGGTTGGGGAGCAACATGTTACCCCCGAGCTACTGGTTGGGGATCCCTGCCCTAGTGATATTATATTCTTCATTGACTCTATGGTGACAGCATATCCTTCCATTACTCTCTAATGACATCTTATTCTTCCTTTAGACTCTCCACTCTGTAACAGTAAGAGTCTGTGAGACTACCTGGGGCCCCTCTGGGGTTGCCCTGCTCGTGGGCACAGGGTATCAGCAGGGGGGTAACTAGTGCACTGCCCAGGGGTCACTTTGCCTTTTGCAATTGAATGGAATAGGCCTTGTAATGGGGAGGGGGTTAATTTTACAAATTATACTCACTAATTGCCAAGAGATCTTCCAGTCCATCGGCCTAATTCCCCCTCTAGTTAACAAACTTCTGATCCCTCTGGCTGAACGTTTAACGGATTTCCAAACCCGATGAATAAGGAGCGAGCGTCAGGGAGAAGGAGCCAATAAATCAATGGCGCTGTCTCCGCAGGACTCATTAAGCCCACGTCTAAGTGCTTTTATTGCTCATTACGGTATTGCACTTGCAGTTTTATCTGATTACTCACACACATTCATGCAACAATCCCTCTGCACCAGGAGTATTATACAGGTATAGGACCAGTTATCCAGAATGCTCAGGAACTGGAATTTTCCGGATAAAGGATCTTTCTGTAATTCGGATCTCCATAATTTAAGTCTGCTAAAAATCATTTAAATATTAAATAAACCCAATAGGGCTGTTCTGCCCCAATAAGGGGTAATTATATCTTAGTTGGGATCAAGTACAGGTACTGTTTTATTATTACAGAGAAAAGGGAATCATTTAACCATTAAATAAACCCAATAGGGCTGTTCTGCCCCCAATAAGGGGTAATTATATCTTAGTTGGGATCAAGTACAGGTACTGTTTTATTATTACAGAGAAAAGGGAATCATTTAACCATGAAATAAACCCAATAGGGCTGTTCTGCCCCAATAAGGGGTAATTATATCTTAGTTGGGATCAAGTACAGGAACTGTTTTATTATTACAGAGAAAAGGGAATCATTTAACCATTAAATAAACCCAATAGGGCTGTTCTGCCCCAATAAGGGGTAATTATATCTTAGTTGGGATCAAGTACAGGTACTGTTTTATTATTACAGAGAAAAAGGAAATCAAGTTTAAAACCTGATTATTTGATTAAAACGGAGTCTATGAGAGATAGGCTTTCTGTAATTCGGAGCTTTCTGGACAAGTGGTTTCCGGATCCCATACCTGTAATTATAAAGCCGTATATGGGCAGTGGGTAGGGAGGAGGCCATTAGACATTTAGGAAGGAATGATAATAATATAAAGTCTATAGAGAGGAATAACATGGGGAGTAGAAGTGCAGGGATGGGTCGGGCCGGATTGCCGCTCCCATGGCTGCTCTGTCACTGGCTGATGAGATTATCTCCTGTAGCAGAAAGGGGACCTTGAGTGGCCCGTGGCACCGAGCGCAGATAATTATATAATGTTCCAAGGCATCAACAACTCCTCCTTATCTGTAACTCCGAGATGAAACCGCCTGAGAGAACATGCCCCCCCCCCCGCCCCATTCTGATGTGTCACTGATAATAACCATCTCCCACAAAGCCTATCTGGGATCGTTGGGCACGTCCTGCTGCCATTGTGCCGGAATGGAAGGGACTTGGCCCCCCGCCAGGCAAGTGGCCATTATCTGCATGTCGACAGCACCAGCTAATTAGGGGCCAGGGTGACACGGTGACCTTTAGCGAGACTAATGGGTGTATTTACCAAGGGGCATTGCCTCCAGTGCAGGTTATTAGGCTGAAAATACACGTTTCTGTACAACGAAAGAAAATGGCATTCTGAGCAGCAGTCGCTTCTCCCCCAGGGCGGTTAATCGGCTTCGGCTGGGTTGTTTCAGGAGTCAGAATCAGTAGTGCAGTAAATATAATATAGAAATTACATTTACAAAAACTTGCAAAACACTATGTACAGCATATTGGAAAGTTGCTTAGTATTCCATTTACTTTCGCAGAACAAAACGTTTTTGGGTAAAGTTCCCCTTTAAAAAGCCAGTTCACAATAGTGAGGGCAGCAAGGGCATAGTTGCAGGGTGCCAAGTCGGGCTGCCATATGCCCAGTTTTAACCCATAAAGCCCTGTTTCCGGGAATGCTTTACAGGTCGAATCTGCCTGCCCGATCGCCAATCATCCCACCATAACCCACCCCGGACATCGCTGGCCCCACCCATGATGAAGTCTGCTCCGCCCCTGTGACATTACCGACCCGCCCCCTGGCCAGAGTTACAGAAGATGGAAGGTGGCAACCGTAGTGCAAAGTACTAAAAGCCTGGTGCCCAGTAAGAATGGGGGGAGGCAGCCCCCACAGAAAAGAATTTAAGACGCCCCCCACCCACAGAACAGCATGGAACCCAATGATTCCCCTTTGCCCTCTTGCAGACTCGCCTATCTGCCACCCCCCCAGCTATGTGCCCTCTATGCTTATGCCACTCGCTGCGCCCCTTATTTTGCACTTTGCACCCTTTATACCAATTGTATTAGTCCCCTGTAACATTAATTGCCCCCGGCCTTGGGCACCTTGGCCTATAAAAAGAAACCCAAGGTGAATGTACTAAACATGACTGGCCGGGCACCTCGTTTGGCGCCGTAATGAAGCCGTGGAACTAATGAGGCCACGCAGCCACTTAATGCAGTGCTGTCGATTTAATAAAGCGTGGCGAGTAAACACCGGCCGAGCGCGACATTACAGGGCAGTAACAAGTGCCAGATTGGGCCTCGCCGCCGGGGGACCCAGACAGCTGCTTATTAAGAGTGATAGGAACCAAATGCCGGGGCAGCTGCTGCAGGTGGGGCGGGCACGGGGCGCGGAACCGACGGCTCATCGGCTTGAAAAATCTATTTGGACAGCTTAAAGGGCCGGTCACGTTTACATTAACCTAATATAAGCAACTTTTCAATTGGTCTTTTCTTTATTTCTTCATAGGGCATATAATATACATCATACTAAAAGGGAAACTACACCCCCAGAATGAATACGTAACCAACAGGCAGTTTATATCATATTAAGTGGCCTATTAAAGAATCTCCCCAAACTGGAATATATATATATCAGTAAATATTGCCCTTTTACATCTTTTCCCTTGAGCCGCCATTTAGTGATGGGCTGTGTGCTCCCTCAGAGATCAGCTGACAGGAAGTGATGCAGCTCTAACTGTAAAAGGAAGTAGTGTGGGAGCAAAAGGCAGAACTCTGCCCATTCATTGGCTGATGGGGCCTAGCATGTATGTGTGCCTTGGCTTGTTTGTGTGCACTGTGAATCCTATGATCCCAGGGGGCGGGGCTTAGTACTTAAAATGGCAGTTTTCTATTTAGGATTACCCAATGGCACATACTGCTAAAAAAGTATATTTATATGAAAATGGTTTATTTAGATGAAGCAGGGTTTTACATATGAGCTGTTTATACAATATATATTTTATATACATTGTTTGGGGGTATAGTTTTTCTTTTAAATACATTTTGGGGGTGAACATCCCCTTTCATCTTTTACATGCCAGAACTAGTAGGGGTTATTGGGGGTGCTCAGTATTGCTGGCGGGAGAAGCATTAAAGGGGACATACACCTTCCCAAAAACTGACTCTATTGTGCCAATAAGCTCTCAAGTAGGTTAAAACTAAGTTTGCAAGTTGGTATCAGTTATACAGGGGGGGTATCAGTGGGGTACAGGGGTTACAGTAGCCAGGGCCCCCCCACAATGGAAGGGACGGTTCATGGGTCGTTACAGTGGCTTGTGGGGGAGTTTGGGTGGATCGGAAGTGGCATTAGGGCATAACTAGGGCAGGTCAGGCCAGACTAGGGAGGCATTTTCCTTTCACTGGGGCTCCCCTTTACATGCAGGCAGGGGCCTTTACCCAGAGGGCCCAGGTGACTGGTGGGCTAATAACTAGTGTTGCCCCCTGGCCAGTAAAAACAATGCTTGATGCCAATGTTATTAATAATTATTTTTATATATTTTTTTAATATTTAATTTTGTTCCCGGAAAAGGTGGCAACTACTGCCAATCACTGAGGGGGTCCTACTGAGTTAGTAGTATGGGTCACCATGATAACTGCCGATGGCCCCGCAATCTGGGGGGGGGGTTAGCCATTGGGCATGGCCATTTGGCATTCATACAATATAGAAAAATAATTATTCCATGCCTTTATCATGATTTAAAGTACAGAGTCAGGTGTAAACAAAGATTTAATAAAGGGCATCTAACAGCAGGAGTACAATGAGCTTGCAGGGGGCCGGTGGGGGCCGGGGGGCATTAGTGTCAGTCACTGAGAATAACACAAGTGCTTATTTGGTTTAATAAAGTGGCGCTCGCTGCTATGTACATACCCTGCATTCCATTCATCTTCCTCATGTGACCTGTTTGCACTCGTGTGATTGGCACAGAGTCAGGGCGCTTTTATTTATTAACAACCCCTGGGGCAAAAATAGTCCCCTTATTGCACTGGGACCGGGGTCCCACCTAAGCGCCAACGCAGCTCCTAATGGTGCAGTAAAGATCCCATCTCCTTATATCTGTGCAGCGGGGGGTCCCTGGCACGGATCGTTGTGGCCCCGCAGCACTTGAGAGTTAGGGCCACGTTTTGTTACTGACACTTGTTTATTATTACAGCGATGGGCCGGGAAACAAAAGAGGCTTTTTATCCCAAACAAAGTTTCCTTTGTTCCAAAGGGCCGCGTCGCTAAAGCACCAGGATATTATGTTCCGTAAATCCCCCCTCCCAGCAGTCAATGGGACCCTGTGTTAATAAAAGCCGCACTGATCCTTGGCACCCACTGTTATTTTATCCTTTAGTGCCACATTTGTACAGAAACAAACACTGACTGCCAACCTGAGGAATTATACCCCCAACATTACCCTTCACTACTGCCCCTATTACATAGGAACCTCTATGTACAGAGAGATACCGTAAAACTATGGCACATAGGGATTCCCCTGTACTAAGCACAATTCAGCAGGAACATCCCCCTAAGTTTGCTCATAGCCTGTACAGAGAGATACCATAAAACTATGGCACATAGGGATTCCCCTGTACTAAGCACAATTCAGCAGGAACAGCCCCCTAAGTTTGCTCATAGCCTGTACAGAGAGATACCATAAAACTATGGCACATAGGGATTCCCCTGTACTAAGCACAATTCAGCAGGAACAGCCCCCTAAGTTTGCTCATAGCCTGTACAGAGAGATACCATAAAACTATGGCACATAGGGATTCCCCTGTACTAAGCACAATTCAGCAGGAACAGCCCCCTAAGTTTGCTCATAGCCTGTACAGAGAGATACCATAAAACTATGGCACATAGGGATTCCCCTGTACTAAGCACAATTCAGCAGGAACAGCCCCCTAAGTTTGCTCATAGCCTGTACAGAGATCCCATAAAACTATGGCACATAGGGATTCCCCTGTACTAAGCACAATTCAGCAGGAACAGTCCCCTAAGTTTGCTCATAGCCTGTACAGAGAGATACCATAAAACTATGGCACATAGGGATTCCCCTGTACTAAGCACAATTCAGCAGGAACAGCCCCCTAAGTTTGCTCATAGCCTGTACAGAGAGATACCATAAAACTATGGCACATAGGGATTCCCCTGTACTAAGCACAATTCAGCAGGAACAGCCCCCTAAGTTTGCCCATAGCCTGTACAGAGAGATACCATAAAACTATGGCACATAGGGATTCCCCTGTACTAAGCACAATTCAGCAGGAACAGCCCCCTAAGTTTGCTCATAGCCTGTACAGAGAGATACCATAAAACTATGGCACATAGGGATTCCCCCGTACTAAGCACAATTCAGCAGGAACAGCCCCCTAAGTTTGCTCATAGCCTGTACAGAGAGATACCATAAAACTATGGCACATAGGGATTCCCCTGTACTAAGCACAATTCAGCAGGAACAGCCCCCTAAGTTTGCTCATAGCCTGTACAGAGAGATACCATAAAACTATGGCACATAGGGATTCCCCTGTACTAAGCATTGCCGGCAGAGTGGAATATAAGGGATATACAAGTAGAGCCAAAAGCCAAGGAAACAGCTCCCAGCACTTACAGATCCCTCACACAATGGGGGGGGGGGGGGGGGGGGGGGGAAGGTGAGACTCACAGACAGATCCGCACACATCACAGAACACTGTGGATTCATTAGAAGGAGAAGAATTTTTCTTCTTTACATTTCATTTGCTTTCAGCTACACAGAGTCGGCCGGTTAATGAGAAAACTCCAATTAAGTGTTTGTACAGCACATATTGCAGAGACATTGCCTGGCGCACTCGCCGATTATCCGGGGGAAGGGGGAGGGGGGGTACCAGCAGACGCTGCTGCATCATAAAGCCAACAGATGCCACCCAAATGGTAGCACAGAGGGAATAGGAGAAAGAAGAAACACTGGGTAGAGGGTGCAGGAACGGCCACAAAGAGAAGCAACTGGGCCCCACCCAGCGGGTAACGGCGGCCACCGCACCCCTATAATACCGGCCTCATATTAAATACACACCCTGCAGGGCTAACCAGCAATTCATTTAGAATCATGCTACAGACTGAACTGATTTATGTGCAGCCATGCAACATGCATCTGAATTCATTGCTAACTAGACATAGGGAAAGTGGAGCTAGTATACAGCCGGGGTAAAGGGGTGAGGTGGCAACTACACGTGGGGCAACTACATGTGGGGCAGGGGGTCCAACTCATTGTAGGGCATTTAGTGTCCTCCCCCAGGGGACTTAGGTTATAAGCTCAGCACCCTCTGGAATGGGTGGGAAATCATTTAACCATGAAATAAACCCAATAGGGCTGTTCTGCCCCAATAAGGGGTAATTATATCTTAGTTGGGATCAAGTACAGGTACTGTTTTATTATTACAGAGAAAAGGAAATCATTTAACCATTAAATAAACCCAATAGGGCTGTTCTGCCCCCAATAAGGGGTAATTATATCTTAGTTGGGATCAAGTACAGGTACTGTTTTATTATTACAGAGAAAAGGGAATCATTTAACCATTAAATAAACCCAATAGGGCTGTTCTGCCCCAATAAGGGGTAATTATATCTTAGTTGGGATCAAGTACAGGTACTGTTTTATTATTACAGAGAAAAGGGAATCATTTAACCATTAAATAAACCCAATAGGACTGTTCTGCCCCAATAAGGGGTAATTATATCTTAGTTGGGATCAAGTACAGGTACTGTTTTATTATTACAGAGAAAAGGGAATCATTTAACCATTAAATAAACCCAATAGGGCTGTTCTGCCCCCAATAAGGGGTAATTATATCTTAGTTGGGATCAAGTACAGGTACTGTTTTATTATTACAGAGAAAAGGGAATCATTTATTAAAATGAGAATTATTTGCTTATAATGGAGTCTATGGGAGATGGCCTTTCTGGATAACTGGTTTCTAGATAAGGGATCCCATACCTGTACCAATATCATGCCTGTCTAGTTTAAGCTTAGAACCACAATACCCATAATCCTCTGGAGGCCGCTTGTCACTGTTGCTGCTTATTTAGACAGTATTTTCCAACTAAACACAAATAGGATCCATTCTGTTCCCCAAGGACAGTCCCATTGCTCCAGTAAGTCTGTGCCCTCGGCCCCAAGGTAATAATGGAGGAGAGATTGTGCCCGGATGCCAATTAGATTTGCCCATCAATATTCCCCGTGCCCGGTGCTGCACTTAGAATTATCCCCAGAGACCAGCAAAACAGACTTCAATTTCCGAGGACGGCTAATTGCACTTCCCTGATATCATAAAGGAAATATACATTCCGGTCCCCGCGCTGATATCCCACTACCTGCCCCCCACCCCCCCACCCTTCCCAGCAGGGCACAAGGGAACCCTAGAGGCCCGATCCTGGATGGGATGTGAATTATTTATATTGCCCAATAAAGATGGAAACATGATTCTCTGAGTAAATGTGGCACAGAGTCCGTATAGGAGGCGGCACAGAGTCCGTATAGGAGGCGGCACAGAGTCCGTATAGGAGGCGGCACAGAGTCCGTATAGGAGGCGGCACAGAGTCCGTATAGGAGGCGGCACAGAGTCCGTATAGGAGGCGGCACAGAGTCCGTATAGGAGGCGGCACACAGTCCGTATAGGAGGCGGCACACAGTCCGTATAGGAGGCGGCACACAGTCCGTATAGGAGGCGGCACACAGTCCGTATAGGAGGCGGCACACAGTCCGTATAGGAGGCGGCACACAGTCCGTATAGGAGGCGGCACACAGTCCGTATAGGAGGCGGCACACAGTCCGTATAGGAGGCGGCACAGAGTCCGTATAGGAGGCGGCACAGAGTCCGTATAGGAGGCGGCACAGAGTCCGTATAGGAGGCGGCACAGAGTCCGTATAGGAGGCGGCACAGAGTCCGTATAGGAGGCGGCACAGAGTCCGTATAGGAGGCGGCACAGAGTCCGTATAGGAGGCGGCACAGAGTCCCAAAATCAAAGAACCCCACCCTGTCCTACAAGGCTCTGAAGCATCAAAGGATAATGGTCAGGACAACGCTAAGGAGAAGCAGCAGAAAATATTGCCCTAAGATTTCCCACCCCAATACCTGTAAAAAGTTGCACCCCAGAGCTGGACACCAGCCGATGGAGCGGAGGGGCAGGGGTGTTACCTTTTCCTATGGACTTGGCACTACCTAGTGGAAGATGGGTGGGGGTACCTAGGGTGGCAGTACATGCTTCTATACCCCTCCCTTATTGCAAACCATCAATGCCAGAATGGAAAGGCTAAACACATTTGTAGCACCAACCTGTGTGTGCCAACATGTCCTCTGCTCGGATTGTCCCACTGGAACCAGAGAAATAGATGGAATGTTGGGGATCAGGCTTTGGGGTTCCAGTTCATCCCACAGGCCTGGCTTTGTACACGGGGGCATTATTGTACTGAAACAGAAAAGAGCCCCCCCAAACTAAACTGTTCCACAAAGTGGGAAGGACAGAATTGTCAGGAATGTCATTGTACCCTGTAGCCTTAGGGCTTCACCGGAACCAGTAGCCGCGGTCTAAACCTTAGAAACTGCCCCAGAACATTATTTCTACTACTCATTCAGGCTTTTGCCAAACCCATATCAAAGCAATACTGTCATGGGGAAACATGTTTATTACAAACCCATCAGTTAATAGAGCTTCTCCAGCAGAATCCTGCATTGTAATCTGTTTTTCCCATGGGGCTAGCCATATTCTTCATTTCCCAGGGTGCCACAGCCATGTGACCTGTGCTCTGATAAACGTCAGTCTCACTTTACTGCTGCGCTGAGAGTTGGAGTGATATCCCCCCCCCCTCACCCCCAGCAGCCAATCAGCAGAACAATGGGAAGGGAGCAAGATAGGAGCTCCCAGTAGGTATCAGAATAGCACTCAATAGTAAGAAATCCAAGTCCGGCTTGGGACTCCTCCAGTTACATGGGAGTAGGAGAAACAATAGGTTAGCTGAAAGCAGTTCTAATGTGTAGCGCTGGCTGAAAGCTCAGACTAAGGCACAATGCACCGAAACAAATTAATATTGGATTTCTAAATAAACGTCAGGATTCCTTAGTCGCAGCGTCGGCGGCGGTGTTGTTGTGGCGGCCGATCCTCCCTATTCTCACATAATCACTTTACTAACGACATATTAGGGAGCAGCCGCATTGTTCTCAGCCATTAGCATATTGAACGGAATACATTTGCCTGCTAATGATCTGTAACGAGGAATAAAGGTCACTCCGTTAGCCCAGACTCCAGCGCTTGTTTTTATGCAAACTTTTAAAAAGAGAGAAAGGTGCAAATGTATTAAAAACATAAATTGTGGGTAACGATTCCCGGAGAGGAACCCCCCATGTAATAATCAGCAATGTCCAATTATTATTCAGCTTCTGTTTCCCTCTCTCTCTATTGACATCAACTGGAAATGGCGATGGGTTTTTACAGTTCTGCAACAGCTATAACGCTATGGTTTGGTAATACTGATATCAACACAGACTATACCCAAAACTTAAGGTTTTAAGTTCCTGCTGAATTGTGCTTAGTACAGGGGAATCCCTATGTGCCATAGTTTTATGGTATCTCTCTGTACAGGCTATGGGCAAACTTAGGGGGCTGTTCCTGCTGAATTGTGCTTAGTACAGGGGAATCCCTATGTGCCATAGTTTTATGGTATCTCTCTGTACAGGCTATGAGCAAACTTAGGGGGCTGTTCCTGCTGAATTGTGCTTAGTACAGGGGAATCCCTATGTGCCATAGTTTTATGGTATCTCTCTGTACAGGCTATGAGCAAACTTAGGGGGCTGTTCCTGCTGAATTGTGCTTAGTACAGGGGAATCCCTATGTGCCATAGTTTTATGGTATCTCTCTGTACAGGCTATGGGCAAACTTAGGGGGCTGTTCCTGCTGAATTGTGCTTAGTACATATTCACATATTTAAGAGTCGCGGCCTTGGCTAGGGTTACTCAGTTTATTAATGAAATAAATCATTCATCCCTTGACAAGAAAACCTTAATAGAAAACTGGCGCTGGAGGGATAAGGTGCCACAGTTGTGCCATTCTGTCAGCGGCACAGACACTTTCCGTTCCTATCTAATTATCCGTGTCAATTCCATGGCCGTTCCCGGGAGAGAAACGCGTCCTGCTCGCAATGCTCTGCATATCTCCCTGCGCTGCGGGTAACACTCCCGACTGTGTAAGGAAACCGGACACGTTGGCCTCTGGGCAGCAGGGACGACTGATAATCACTTCGCTTTGATCATTCAAATACCATAAGTACCATAAGTACCGTAAGTGCCATAAGTGCCCAGGACATCATTTGGGCAGGTAAAATTCCTGCCATGGCCAGAGATATTCCACACGTTCATTAGGGACTGCCGACAGTTAGAGAGACTCGTGGGGTAAAAGCTGGAAAAGATCTGACCTTCCCTGAGAGTCTGACCCCCTTGGATTCTTGGACTCTTGGTGGAACCTCAAGAGAGTTAAGGTGGCCATACACGGCAAGATCCTTTCATCTGGCAAGGCCAAACGAGCGTATCTTCTCCTGATCTGCCCACCTAAGGTGGCCAATATCGTGCCCTAGGGCCAAATGATCTAATTAAATTAAAGATAATCAGAAGCTGAAATCTGCCCATGTATGGCCACCAAACAAGTAGATCTTGATCTGGCTACTGATGTGCTGGGCTCAATGATAGGTACAATGGGGGACTAGGGAGACTAAAGGTCCCCATACACCATAAGATCCGCTCGTTTGGCGATGTCGCCGAGCGAGCGCCTACAGGTGGCCGATATCGGGAGAATCCAGGGTGGGCGATATCGGAAGAATCCAGGGTAATTCGATCGTTTGGCCCCAGGTTCAATAGATATTGCCCACCCGTAGAAGCTCGCTTGGCGACACCCTGGCGAGGCCAAACGAGCGTATCTTCTCCTGATCTGCCCACCTAAGGTGGCCAATATCATGCCCTAGGGCCAAATGATCTAATTAAAGTCACCGTTGGACTGAGGGCCAGATATCGGATGGGGAGGTACTAGGAGTGGACCACAAGTAGATAAGCCCTGTTCTTAGAAGCAGCCATATTTTCATTATTTAGTCTCCCTAGACCCCTATTGTGCCCATCTGAATTGAGCCCAGCACATTGTTAGCCAGATCAAGATCTGCTTGTTTGGTGCCCATACACAGGCAGATTTCAGCTTCTGATTTGGGCACTTCAGACCGGTTTTCCATCTTATCTGCCCGTGTATGGGCACCAAACAAGCAGATCTTGATCTGGCTACCTATGTGTTGGGCTCAATTCAGATGGGCACAATAGGGATCTAGGGAGACTAAAGGTCCCCATACACGCTGAGATCCGCTCGCTTGACCAGATATCGGTCGGCCAGGCCCCTCGTTTCTGCCCCTACACAGGCCAATAAGCTGCCGAATATGTCTAAGGGACCCATATCGGCAGCTACAATCGGCCCGTGTATGGGAACCTTAAATAATGAAAATATGGCTGATTCTAAGAACAGGGCTTATCTACTTGTGGTCAACTCCTAGTATCTCCCCAACATACAGTACATGAATGGTTGGAGGAAGGAGCCCAGAGAAGGAATCCACGTGGCACCTAGACAAAAATGCAGTACTAGGTGCCAAGTACATAACTGTAAATGGGCACATAAATAGGGCTGTATATAGGGATCCAAAACTGGTGACTGCAATTAGGACAAGATGGCCACCGGGGCCAGACCAGAGTAGCAATGGATTGGGCCCCAGCCAACATCAATTTACATTGGGCCTTTCTTATTTCTACCATAAGGATTAAGGTATACTAGTGATGAGAAGGCTGACCCAAAACCCAAGGGTTTACTTACGGACTGGGTGAGCCCCTACTGTGGATTCAGGGTGGGTAGGTGGCAGGTCAAGATTCAAGCAGGGCTCCTCCCCTTTAGTGATGTTGCAGTGCCCCCCCCCCATACACGAGTCATTAGAAGGAGGTAGGATTGGGTGTGGGTCATAAGTAGAAGACTTCAGGTTAGGAGGCAGCGCATTCGGGTCAGGTTTGGGTTCTAAAGTTCCTGACTTGCTCATCACTAGTCTCTATGGCACCTTTGACATTTAGCAGTGTCTGAGAGTGGGTGCTCGGTGTCGAGTTCTGTGGGGGGCCCCGGAAAACCCAGTCGGTAGCAACAGGCCAAGAACGTAACCACAGGGTGAGAGGGCAACAGTATGGAAACAAGGAGACGGCTAGTGTTGCCCAACCTGTGGCCTTTGAGTTCCACTGACAGTCTGAGCCGGGTTCTTCAGTCCCCACAAAATCCCTTCTGCCCCCGGGCTGGGGGTCCCATGTAGTACTGCCCTATACCAGTGCGTAGAACCCCCCCCCCCCCCCCCAGGCCAGCTGGGAGCAGCGCAGGAAGAGCAGGCGTTGGTTCTGACAGCAGAGCAGCTGGCAGAGGAACCCGGAGCCTTCGCTCAGTCGCCAGCGCTGCCAGAACAAACAAGTCCCGGTTACATGTTCTGTTCCGCGAGTCTCCCTCCCTGCCTTCCCGGCACAGTTCCCAAACTCAGGAGAACATGTACTATTTTCTTCCCTGGGGAAAGTTGTATTTTTGGGTTTTATATTGCCCCCCCAGCTAGAAACGGTTACTGCACAATCACATGATTAGCCAGAAACCCAGTCCCACCATATCCAACGTATCAAAATTCAATTTCCTTCCATTCTTTCTAGTTATTTTTAGATGCAAGCGGTATAAAAGGGCCGCATACAGATACACGCCTGCTAGGCTTTCATTTCCAAATGCAATTTCCAATCCAATTAGCTTTCCATCACTGTCTTCTGCCGGCAGACCTCCTGCCTCCCTTCCCATTGGGTGCCTCCCCCCGTCTTCTGCCAACGTGACTGGAGGCACAAACTGAGCACCCAGTATTGTGCCGTTGCTATGGTGGAGCAGTGGGAGATACACCTCTAGGCCCCTTTAAAGTCATCAGACCCAGAACCTAAAAGTTGCCCAATTTGCCAAAAGTTCCTCAGCCAATTGGGAAAATGTAAATGTCGATGTAAGCGGCTAAAGCGGATTAATGTGAACCCCCCGAGACGCGTCCAGCGCATTCCTACGTGAATATCCGGCACATAGTACAATGCACGTGTTCTGTTGAACCACAACTCATTGCCAGGAAAAGATTTCTGTAGATTTCAATGAGCCGTCCTTGCCCCCCTGCGCTATTTATCATGGTATCCTAGTAACCGACAGGCGGAGGCAAAAGGGAGTTATGTTGAAAATGCTATGGAAAAACTTTTCAAATAGCAGCGACACCAGCGAAAGTGATTGGTTCCCTGGATCTGTAACCCAACACTTTCCCCTGTCTCTGCCCCTATATATTAGGTACCTACCTAGTGCTACCAACCCCTATTTCTGTAGGGAAATGAGAGCAGGGCAGGCAGTAACCCTTCCAACACTTTCCCCTGTTTCTGCCCCTATATATTAGGTACCTACCTAGTGCTACCAACCCCTATTTCTGTAGGGAAATGAGAGCAGGGCAGGCAGTAACCCTTCCAACACTTTCCCCTGTCTCTGCCCCTATATATTAGGTACCTACCTAGTACTACCAACCCCTATTTCTGTAGGGAAATGAGAGCAGGGCAGGCAGTAACCCTTCCAACACTTTCCCCTGTCTGTGCCCCTATATATTAGGTACCTACCTAGTGCTACCAACCCCTATTTCTGTAGGAAAATGAGAGCAGGGCAGGCAGTAACCCTTCCAACACTTTCCCCTGTCTCTGCCCCTATATATTAGGTACCTACCTAGTGCTACCAACCCCTATTTCTGTAGGGAAATGAGAGCAGGGCAGGCAGTAACCCTTCCAACTCTTTCCCCTGTCTCTGCCCCTATATATTAGGTACCTACCTAGTGCTACCAACCCCTATTTCTGTAGGGAAATGAGAGCAGGGCAGGCAGTAACCCTTCCAACTCTTTCCCCTGTCTCTGCCCTTATATATTAGGTACCTACCTAGTGCTACCAACCCCTATTTCTGTAGGGAAATGAGAGCAGGGCAGGCAGTAACCCTTCCAACTCTTTCCCCTGTCTCTGCCCCTATATATTAGGTACCTACCTAGTGCTACCAACCCCTATTTCTGTAGGGAAATGAGAGCAGGGCAGGCAGTAACCCTTCCAACACTTTCCCCTGTCTCTGTCCCCTATATATTAGGTACCTACCTAGTGCTACCAACCCCTATTTCTGTAGGGAAATGAGAGCAGGGCAGGCAGTAACCCTTCCAACTCTTCCCCTGTCTCTGCCCCTATATATTAGGTACCTACCTAGTGCTACCAACCCCTATTTCAGTAGGGAAATGAGAGCAGGGCAGGCAGTAACCCTTCCAACACTTTCCCCTGTCTCTGCCCCTATATATTAGGTACCTACCTAGTGCTACCAACCCTATTTCTGTAGGGAAATGAGAGCAGGGCAGGCAGTAACCCTTCCAACACTTTCCCCTGTCTCTGCCCCTATATATTAGGTACCTACCTAGTGCTACCAACCCCTATTTCTGTAGGGAAATGAGAGCAGGGCAGGCAGTAACCCTTCCAACATCTTCCCCTGTCTCTGCCCCTATATATTAGGTACCTACCTAGTGCTACCAACCCCTATTTCTGTAGGGAAATGAGAGCAGGGCAGGCAGTAACCCTTCCAACACTTTCCCCTGTCTCTGCCCCTATATATTAGGTACCTGGGGGGACATCCCTGGTGTGGGGGCCCCACCTTCCTGCATTACTCAGGGCAGCACAGCAGTTTAATAACAAGCTTTATTATTATTATTCCTACAGAAATCCTTAATGAGAGCTGAGAATAACAAAGCAGCAGGGGGAAGAGGTGCAAAAAGGCTGAATGACCCCGGAGAAATGAGCCGGATGGTTGTTAGGGACAACAAAAACACAGGCAGGGGCAGTGGGGGGGGGGCAGTGGGGGGGTGAGGTTCTCGGGCCCCTGCAAAGCTCTGAATCACAGCCCCCCCCCCCCAATGACATTTCCTTGCCCAATGGCTCCGCCTATATTAAGCAGAGCGGGTAATGGTTGCACCCTGCCAAAATATTAAAACTGTGATTTCCCCCCCCCCAGAGGCAACACAAGGATTTGGAAATCTCCGCTCTTATTCCCGTGGCCTTCCCTGTGGCACAGACTCAGCCGGCTGCTTGCCTCTGAAATGAAGGCACTTGGCCAGTTAACCCCTTCTAGGCTGGAAGCACATGGTCCGGTTATAAACCGGCTTCTGCTACATCGGCTCAGTAGTTGTGCATTCACTTTAATGGATCTCGGAGTCGGTAGGGAGATGAATGCATGAATATTGGATCCATCTCCCCCAGTTCTGCACTGAAGGACAGTAAGGATAATGTCCCATAAACCCTATCTGCTACAAATCTCTCCTGTCCATTTTAATCCATGTGTGCATCCCATAATCCCAATCTCCCTCCTACCTGCACCCATGCCGGCCGCACCTTCCCACAGCCGAGCACCCATCCCTCTCTGCAAACTCCTTCCAATAATGCCGGATGCATTCAGACAGATGGGGGATAGGGTCAAGCAACGTGGACCAATCTTTATTATAAGAGCAATTCAACAAAATAATAGCAACACTTTAGAAAGCACTAAAGCTGCTGCATATGCTACATTGATTCAGGAGTCAGAACCTTTAGAACAGAGATGGACTGACAAATGCGGCTTTCAGTCTCGGTTATATTTACAAATAACGCATAAGAATAAATACAAATATAGAGAATAAATGTTCTGGGCTCTTTATTTTTTTAGGGATGCACCAAATCCACTATTTTCGGATTCGGCACACCCCGAGATTTGGGCGAATACCGAACTGAATCCAAATCCTTATTTGCAAATGTAATTTAGGATACAGAAGGGTTCAGCCAGGAGAGCGGATTCGGTGCATCCCTAGTATTTTTTGCAATTTGTAGTTTTAGAGAAGAGCCCAAATGTCTCCCTCTGACCTGCCTGGTGTTTCTCTTGTATAATTGTTGCAAACGCTGAGCTGGATACACAATGGAAGCAGTTCGGCACCTTCATGTGCGGAAGAGAGCGCAGCGCTGTCCCATGAGAGACCGTTGGCAGGAGGGGGCCGGAGGGACTTGCACTCATTATGTTGTAAAGCACTAAGCGGCGTTATTAATAGCCACAGATCAACCCATTTTCCAGGGGACCTCTAAAAATGAACCGGAAGAAAGGCACGGAAATTCCTGGCGTAGCTGCAAAGGTGTTTTACATGGAACCAGGGGCACCCCGTGTATTCATTATATTCTTAGTTACCCCCAACTGATCCACTCCTTGTTCTCCCCTTCCACCCGTAAAGCACCAACTCACCCCCCAACCTCATTGAGAGAAACTGCCCAAGTGACACAGGGGTTGCAATCTAAAAGATATACGGGCGGTAGGGCTGCCGAGGAGAGAAGGAGCAACATTATACCGGCAATTTATAGGTCACAGGGGAGGTCTGACCTTAAATATGGGGGTTCAGTTCTGGTGGCCCTTCCTGCAGAGAGATACCAATAACACAAGCTGTTTGGGTGCAATAAGGTTGCTCAATAGCAAAGACTATCAGGGTGGACTCGGACCTTCTCCAGTAACAGTATAGAAGAGACATGGGAGAGGGGATTTGATTGAAATATTACAGGATAACAAGGAAATTATTAGAGTTCAGGAGAAAACATTTGGTAGAGGAACAACATGAGTAGAACCAGGTTCCACCATGTGAGGACATTGCTTGAAGAGTCATTCAGCCCCATGGAATTTATGGCACAGTCTCAGTGGGGTACTGGGGCATCAGCTAGCTATCTGCAGGGCATGGCTACTAGGCTTTGGCTACAATAGTGGTGAAGGCTACTGGGTTTTATGAAAGGCTAAAGTAAAAGGGAGGATATAAAGAACCTTTGCTGCTGTAGGACCCATAAAACTTCTAGTTGGAAGCAGAATAGGACCTTGTTGTGAGCTGCACAAGGTATTGGATAGGATCGTCCGCATTCCAAAAATCATCCGAAACAAACTTGTATGGGAACATAAAACCGAGAGGGGTTTAGGCAGATTCTCCCTTGCCCCCCCCATGGGGAGAAACGTGAATGATACCTCTCAGGCCGATGTAGTAGCCAACATTAAAGGGTTGTTTCTTCTCTAAACGATGTTGGTGAGAACCTTAATTTGGGCTTCCAGTAATGTGGCTGCATTGTTTGGTTTGGGGGGAGGCTCAGAGCCCTACCAGTCTCATAGTTTATAATTATGAAACCATATTGTGGGAGGCTAGGTGTTATTAAGGCAGATCAGCCCCCCCCCCCAAGATCAGCCATAGGACAGCGAAGGGCAAGCAAGACCAAGATTTCATTTTGGCTTCTAACATTGAGGGCGAGGACAATGTTGTTTATGGATATTACTATGTGCCCAGGCTATAGTCAGTGTAGGGGGGGGGCCTGGAGATCCCTGGGGGTCCCTGAAGCATTGCCAGACATTGGCCCCACAGGAAGAGCAACAATGAACCTTCAGACATTTTGGATTCAAGCATCTCTTTCTCTTATACAAAGGGTTATGGATAAATGAAAATATAGTAACAGTATTCATATTTCATCCTAAAGGATAGACACCCCCCACACACCCCTCTGTTCTAATGCTTTAGACTAATGTGCAGTGCTGATAATCAGGCCCAATGGAGCCAGGCCAGTCTAAACGGCTCATAGACGTGATCCACGTTCTGTCTCTGGGGGCTTAATGCACTCTAATAGGGAAACAGCTTGTTCTTTGCCATTCAAGTTCTTTTCTAATAGAAGATAAAGGGAACGTACTAGAGCACTGTGTGTGCCTCCGGCTCCAAAGAGAAACCTCCTCAGCACATGACTAAAGCCGTGACTTTCACACCAAATGAGTCAGTGACTCCTACTCAAGTCTATTCTGCAACCAAACTGCAGCTCAACTTCACAGGAACCATAATTATCCAGTATAGAGGCCCAGTAGCACCCAATGTGGCCGAGGCAGAGAACCAGAGGATCTCCAGATGGGCTCGGGCTCAAGTGACCACAGGCAGTTCCTATCAGCCCCTTGCGATTTCCTTTGTAGGAATTTGTAAGGTCCAATAACATTTAGCAGTCACTACAACTTATTGCTGTGGACCCAGAATATAAGGTTCTTTGGAGAGACCCAGAATATAAGGTTCTTTGGAGAGACCTAGGAGGTCCAGTCTGACACTGGTGGTTTCTCAGTAAGAGATAGGGATAGTTCCCCATATAACAATGGATAAGAACCACAATTCTAGGAGTAAGCCTTCAACTTCCCAAGTAAAGGGTGCTGGGTTTACTTGGAAGGGTTGAACTTGATGGACTGTGGTCTTTTTTCAACCCTATGTAACCATACACGTTAAGATCTGCTCGTTTGGTAAGGTCGCCCAATACAACCGCCTAAAATATCGGGCTAATTTGACCGTTTGGCCCTAGGCCAATTACAACAACAGGTATAGGAGCCATCAGACCGAGGGCCACTGGCAGTGTTGGGCCGACTGTGAGGTGCACCCAAAGCACCCCCCTTTACCAGAGTGAGGTGAGGAGTGGAAAAAACTAAGCTGAGGGGGGGGTTGTTGATTCGATACAGTCGAGGGGTGGAGCAAGGATTGTACCACTCTCCAGGCAGGTAGCCAAAGTACATGTCTAGCGCCCCCTTCTGTTGCACCCAGGGAATGTGCTTCTTCTGCTTCCCCTAGTACCCCTGGTACCAACAGCAAGCTCTGCCCCACTATTGGGTTTAGGTTGTAATAAGGGCAAGCGATTTGCTGGCAGATATGAAGAACAAATACATTTCAACATGTCTTGCCTATTGGTTGCTACGGGTTACTAGACTTAGGGAAAAGATTGCCCTTTTATTATATTACCCCCAATTGGCTTAGATAATATTACTGTGATCGTGGCCCCTGATCCAGCAGTGCTTCACAAGCTGGGCTAACATTACTGCAAACTGGGCCACCTATAAACCGTATTGGCAAACACCAAATATCAAAATACTTGACTTTGCCACAGGTAGGGAGAACATATCTCTGATAGCATAGGGCTGCTGTACAGGAGAATGTGAACAGCAGAACCATGTGATCAGAGAGTAGAACATAAAAAAAATAAAGGGATATACTTAGCCTTTACTGACATGGTGTTTTGTCATTAAGGCGGAATAAGGCAGCAGTGGTGCTGAAGGGGTTAATATGAAGTCATACCTCCTTAGAGAGACCTATACTTGTGAGACAGGGTGATTAATGCACAGTGTGAAGTAATGGGAACATCAGGTGACTCAGCGCGGCCCAATGGGCTCACGTGCGTCCGGACACCGCAGAATCTCATGGCGACGCAGTGCGAGCAACAAAGACGCTCTTACTCACGGCTCTGCAGATGGTTCCGCAGCAACGCGTTCCTCAGGCACAAGGGCATTGCAGGAATGCTGCCTCCGCTTAACCCTTTCAGTGGTTTTACAGACTGCAACAGGCGTTCATCGTGATGGGTGTGGCCATTTCAGTGACATCACAATGTCTGGGCACCAGTGACGTCACAATAGCACAGTCCCTTCCCAGAGGCTATTATCCCCCCACTGCTACTATAGGCACCATCTCTCCCTACTATACCTGCTATCCCACAGCCCCAGTCCCTTCCCAGAGGCTATTATCCCCCCACTGCTACTATAGGCACCATCTCTCCCTACTATACCTGCTATCCCACAGCCCCAGTCCCTTCCCCGAGGCTATTATCCCCCCACTGCTACTATAGGCACCATCTCTCCCTACTATACCTGCTATCCCACAGCCCCAGTCCCTTCCCATAGGCTATTATCCCCCCACTGCTACTATAGGCACCATCTCTCCCTACTATACCTGCTATCCCACAGCCCCAGTCCCTTCCCAGAGGCTATTATCCCCCCACTGCTACTATAGGCACCATCTCTCCCTACTATACCTGTTATCCCACAGCCCCAGTCCCTTCCCATAGGCTATTATCCCCCACTGCTACTATAGGCACCATCTCTCCCTACTATACCTGCTATCCCACAGCCCCAGTCCCTTCCCAGAGGCTATTATCCCCCCACTGCTACTATAGGCCACCATCTCTCCCTACTATACCTGCTATCCCACAGCCCCAGTCCCTTCCCATAGGCTATTATCCCCCACTGCTACTATAGGCACCATCTCTCCCTACTATACCTGCTATCCCACAGCCCCAGTCCCTTCCCAGAGGCTATTATCCCCCCACTGCTACTATAGGCACCATCTCTCCCTACTATACCTGCTATCCCACAGCCCCAGTCCCTTCCCATAGGCTATTATCCCCCACTGCTACTATAGGCACCATCTCTCCCTACTATACCTGCTATCCCACAGCCCCAGTCCCTTCCCAGAGGCTATTATCCCCCCACTGTTACTATAGGCACCATCTCTCCCTACTATACCTGCTATCCCACAGCCCCAGTCCCTTCCCAGAGGCTATTATCCCCCACTGCTACTATAGGCACCATCTCTCCCTACTATACCTGCTATCCCACAGCCCCAGTCCCTTCCCAGAGGCTATTATCCCCCCACTGCTACTATAGGCACCATCTCTCCCTACTATACCTGCTATCCCACAGCCCCAGTCCCTTCCCAGAGGCTATTATCCCCCCACTGCTACTATAGGCACCATCTCTCCCTACTATACCTGCTATCCCACAGCCCCAGTCCCTTCCCAGAGGCTATTATCCCCCCACTGCTACTATAGGCACCATCTCTCCCTACTATACCTGCTATCCCACAGCCCCAGTCCCTTCCCAGAGGCTATTATCCCACTGCTACTATAGGCACCATCTCTCCCTACTATACCTGCTATCCCACAGCCCCAGTCCCTTCCCAGAGGCTATTATCCCCCCACTGCTACTATAGGCACCATCTCTCCCTACTATACCTGCTATCCCACAGCCCCAGTCCCTTCCCAGGGGCTATTATCCCCCCACTGCTACTATAGGCACCATCTCTCCCTACTATACCTGCTATCCCACAGCCCCAGTCCCTTCCCAGGGGCTATTATCCCCCACTGCTACTATAGGCACCATCTCTCCCTACTATACCTGCTATCCCACAGCCCCAGTCCCTTCCCAGAGGCTATTATCCCCCCACTGCTACTATAGGCACCATCTCTCCCTACTATACCTGCTATCCCACAGCCCCAGTCCCTTCCCAGAGGCTATTATAGTACCAAGCGCCTGCGTTACAGAGGGGGGTACATCTCGAACCCATAGAGCCCACCCTCTCGGATTCCCAAGGAAGCAGTGGGTTTAGGCTCGGGGCCAAAGGGCTCAGTTTCACTACTAGAACTTCCGCACAGAATGCTGAGTAGAATACCGCGGTGGCAGCCGGTCAGGAGACCAGACACAGAGACACGGGGAGGCCGAGTACAAAGAGAAACATACCCTGTCATATGGGGGTATAGAATTAAACACTCCGACTCCCAGCATGCTCTTGTGCTCAGGGGGTAACACTAAATGTAAAATACTCCATATTCTTTATAGTTAAACCCTGGGCCTTCGGCAACTGCCGGCATTCTATCCCCGTGGCCCAAGCGCTGACCTTGGTGCAGGCAAATCAATCAGCACTAAACATTTATTGATCATCTCCAGTTACCATAATCCTCTGCTTAATCTGCTAATTATATCTAACAAAGCCTCGTTAGAGACGCCTCTTGGAAATAATAAAAGGGAAATGGCTTGCAATGTACCGGCACGTACCCTGGGGCATATTTATATTTACTTCATTAGGCTATTTACTTACATGGGGTTATCCATCACAGCCAATCGGCAGCTAGCTTAGCTCCGACTACTAAACGTTATTGGTTGCTATTGGGCAATGGCACTGGGCTACTGAACGCCTTAAGGTGGCCATACACGTTCCGATCCGCTCTTTTGGCGGATATTTGAATACTGTACAATATTTTGTATTAGGAAAAATGAGCATTTCGGGTCACACTCTATTCACCCTAACCCCACCCAGCTATGCCCAGACACACCCATGCCCAAGCCTAAACCCCTTAGCCCATAACAAGGTTACAGATATATAGAAACATTGGGGTAACAGTCACCCCGCTATAGTTCCAGGGGTACCCAGGGCACAAATAAGCACTCACCCCAAATCCCCCCCTAACTGGCCTTCAGGCTGGGCCCCCTTAGCCCATAACAAGGTTACAGATATATAGAAACATTGGGGTAACAGTCACCCCGCTATAGTTCCAGGGGTACCCAGGGCACAAATAAGCACTCACCCCAAATCCCCCCCTAACTGGCCTTCAGGCTGGGCCCCCTTAGCCCATAACAAGGTTACAGATATATAGAAACATTGGGGTAACAGTCACCCCGCTATAGTTCCAGGGGTACCCAGGGCACAAATAAGCACTCACCCCAAATCCCCCCCTAACTGGCCTTCAGGCTGGGCCCCCTTAGCCCATAACAAGGTTACAGATATATAGAAACATTGGGGTAACAGTCACCCTGCTATAGTTCCAGGGGTACCCAGGGCACAAATAAGCACTCACCCCAAATCCCCCCCTAACTGGCCTTCAGGCTGGGCCCCTAAAGAGGTAGTCCAGGAGTTTGGAAGATTATACCTTAATAAGCCCAATAATCAGAGCATTGGCATGGGGGTGCCAGTTAAACAGCACATCATTCCACCTACAAGGTTGGGCTTCCCTGTTGCCATTAGTGCTATCAGTGAGTAATGTAATTAACGCTCGTTATGATGCTGGCAGGCCCCTGCTGACCTATGAACCGTTTATATGTAAGAGAAGTGCTATAACCAACACTGCCCCGTGACTGCCGCCGGTGATCCTTCCCTGCCTGCTAAAGGGCAATTAACTCGGTGTCTGGGGGCTGTACCTGCGGCAAAGTTTAATTTTGAATAGAAATGCCCAGATAACAGGAAAGGCAATTGTGGGCAGGGGTCCTAATTAAAGGGGAACTCCACCCAAACACAGCTTAAGCTTTTTGAATAGTAAACATAATTTCAAGCAACTTTGCAATATACATCATTAAAAGTTTAATGTAATAATCTGGTTTGGAACAGATCCCTAAGCCCCGCCCCTTGTCCCCCTGCTGATTGGCTGACTACTTTGTGACTCAAATAAAATGTAACAGTAGTCGCCTGTCCCCAGCCTTCGGCCTGCCTCCCCCCAATCCCACAATCCCCTGCTGCACACGTGATGCCAATAAGGAAAGGAACATCCCAGTGCAATGCATTGTGGGTTATGTAGTTCCTGCATGCTGTCTGTAAGCTGTGGGGAAGTTGTTACAATCTGTAACATCAGTGTTTTAGTCCCTCCTCCCCTGCCAGGATTTCAAATGATGCAGAAAGAGTAGAACTGTTTTGCAGCTGGATTTCAGCATATAAACATGGGATTTATTCCTACTGTTTGAAGGAACCCCATTCCACAGACACAGCTCAGCCGCACAGCTGGCCTTGCAGCCACCCCAGGAGCTCCATAAGCAGAAATATTCTGTTCTACACCCTTACACTTCCCTCACTAGCGCCCACTGTGCCTACAATGTACATTCCCTTTATTCTTGTCATTATGAAATATAAATAAGGGAGCTTCTATGTAGGTATTTATAACTTGCAGATTCAGCCATGCATGGAACTCCCTTGTTTTATGGATGTCTGACCACCACCTTTTTATCTTCTCCCAGAGTTCTACTGGAGTCTTGTCCTCTCCTTACCAGCATAGGGGGTGTGGGTTTGCCCATTCAGGAGCAAAACTGAAATAGCTACAGCAGGTATAACCTGAAAAGTTTGCTCATAGGATTGTACAAATAATACACAAAAAGCCTTGCAAGTATAGGCATTCCTCTGTACTAAGCACAATTCAGCAGGAACAGCCCCCTAAGTTTGCTCATAGCCTGTACAGAGAGATACCATAAAACTATGGCACATAGGGATTCCCCTGTACTAAGCACAATTCAGCAGGAACAGCCCCCTAAGTTTGCTCATAGCCTGTACAGAGAGATACCATAAAACTATGGCACATAGGGATTCCCCTGTACTAAGCACAATTCAGCAGGAACAGCCCCCTAAGTTTGCTCATAGCCTGTACAGAGAGATACCATAAAACTATGGCACATAGGGGGCTGTTCCTGCTGAATGGTGCTTAGTACAGGGGAATCCCTATGTGCCATAGTTTTATGGTATCTCTCTGTACAGGCTATGAGCAAACTTAGGGAGCTGTTCCTGCTGAATTGTGCTTAGTACAGGGGAATCCCTATGTGCCATAGTTTTATGGTATCTCTCTGTACAGGCTATGAGCAAACTTAGGGGGCTGTTCCTGCTGAATTGTGCTTAGTACAGGGGAATCCCTAAGTTTGCTCATAGCCTGTACAGAGAGATACCATAAAACTATGGCACATAGGGATTCCCCTGTACTAAGCACAATTCAGCAGGAACAGCTGTACAGAGCGGCCTGCTTGCACACTCCCATCAATACCAGCAGAGGAATATATATAGATTATTACTGTGTTTGATAATAAAAACTTTTGGCTCTTCCCATTCCCCAAAAAACAGGGACCCTAAAAGAGGGGGTGCAGGCTTGGTCACATGACCCCGCCTCCTGTAAATAAGCCCCGCGTATTGCAATACCCAGAGAGTTCATTACTGGCAGACGACATAGAGACACACAGATTAACCAACCTATAAATAGCAGAGATGCCTCGACACGTTCACATGTTATCCCGCTGCCCGGGGGCACAGATCCACTGCGCGCAGCAACGTATGCACCAATGGGAAGCGGCCGCATTCTTACGGATAATCTGTATTTGTGCAGCCACCTGTGCCCCGTATGTGGGGCAGCGAGCCCGGGGGTCAGGCTAAAGGGGCCCCCCCTAAGGCACAGGGTGACCCTACTATGTATCAGCAGGTTACATACGGTTCCAATAGGACTTTGTCTTTATTTCTGCACTGACTATTTGTACCATGTAGCAGCATCCAGCATCTCTCCAGGCAAGACTCCTGCATTGGGCTGGGCACCCGCAGACAACGTGGTCATGTTATGGGTGCAAAGTAGGGATACACTGGATCCACTATTTTGGGATATAGCCGAACCCCAAATCCTTTGTGAAAGGTTTGTCCGAATACCGGACCAAATTCTATTTTGGTGGCAAAAAGTCACGTGATTTTAATGATTCTGAGAGTGCATTTGGCCAAATCCTGCTGAAAATGGCTTAAACTTGGCCCAACTCAGAACCAAATGTGCCCCGAGACCATTCGGACAGTCTGCGGGGTACCGAGGTCGATGGCAGACCCTGAAAGAAAATGTATTTTTTGCCCCATTTTTTGCCCCTGACCAGACGGTTCCACCTCCAGAGTGACGTCACTTCCAATCCGGGTTGGTTTATAGGTGGAGATTGGGCAGGTCTGCGAGTCCGGGCTGGGTCTGCCCAACAAGACCTGTGCAGGACTTCACAGCAAGCAAAGCATTGTGGGAACTGTGGTCTTGCCTGGAGGCTGCTGCTCCATAGTTTCAATTCACCCAATTCAATAAAAATGTTTCCACTTAAACCCAGAATACAATTCATTTCCCTTTCTCTGCCCCCTGTAGCCATTGCCTGGAGAGTAACCCAGGGCAGATCCAGTTCTCTCCCTCGGTATCTCTGCATTGGCATCAGCACGGGTATCGGTGCCCAGCCCTCACCGTAGCATCTCTCTGGCAGCTCCGGCTTTACAAGCGGATAATCCCCCCAGCGCACGAGGATTTAACGTCCGGAAAACAATTACGTAAAGCAAATTAAAAACCCTGCCCGAGTGGCACCCGTCTAATGACTGAGGGGGGCAGAGAGGCAGCCGGCATGGGCACCACCCAAACTGCTCCGTAAGATCAATGCAGCCTATTCGGGTAATAACATAACAACCATTCCATTAACAACATGGAGAAAAGCAGTTTAAAGGGCACATAAACCCAAAAATACAATTTTACCTAATAAATATAAAATATAATTCCGAGCAATTCCGACAAAAAGATCAATTATTTTTTAATGAATGTAACTTTAAGGCCTAAGGCACATGGTGCTGCTATTGTCCAGCAATAAACAACACCCCCCCCCCCCCCCGTAACATTATACGATGGAAAGCCCCCTGGGTGACACAGACCGCTGACCAACTGGCGCTTTTCTCAGCCCCTTGGGTGCCAGCCAGGTTGCTTTTCATTAATAATAACAGTGGCGCAACTAGAACTTTGGGGGGGTCTGGCACTCAGTGGACCCCCATTAGTTCAGGGAGATGTTATTATCGGTGCTCCCTTTGTGTGTTGCACCCACAGACACACCCCGTCACACCTGATGAAGTGCACGCCAATGCCACGCAGGAAATGATGCCATTGGCACCCCCACTGGCACCAATACGGCACGGGTGCAACTTGCGCCAGATTCACCCACGTGGATAGAAATAAGTTCCCCAATTCAGCCCCCCAGTCAGACTCCCCCATAAGTGACCCAGAACCATCACTGACCCTCACTGTCCCCATCAGACACGCGACATAAATGGAATAAGAACTGGAAGGTGAGCGAGGTGCTTAAGGTCTCCGCCGGCCAATCGGCTACTGATTCTATTTCCTGCTTTAGATTAAATCCGTCGACTGGATCACAAACCGGAAAACAAAATCCAATACTTCAATGAGATCCAATGGTTTTTTGCAGTCTATGTTCCCCTTTATTTACATCCAAGAGGAGGATACACAGCTCTTACTTACCCTTTAATATCCTCTCTCTCATTCCATTTTATTCTTTCTTTTTTTTAAAAAAAATCAAATATTTTTCCACTTCAGTCTTTTTTGGGTTAATTGGGCTTTTGTGGAGCTCAAGTGGATCAGCGCACGCACCGACCAGACCCCCCCCCACCCTGCAGGACACGGGCTGGGGCAATACGAGGGCAAGGGAGGCAGGAAACATGGGAGAATCATGTGGCCGCTGGAGGCTAAAGGGGGTCCAAAAGAGCATTTAAAGGGGAAGTCATCCCTCTGCTCCTTATAAAAACCCTTGAAGTGTCCCAACACCCAGTTATTATGAGAGCAATTGAAATACCAAGGCGATGTTCTTGCACTGTAAACATTACAGGCTTCTAGGAGGCTTAGTGCATTAGCGTGCCAGCCGGCTTTATCCCCCACCCATCTGTTCCCACCTTGTGCTGCCCGGGTCCCCCACACCGCGTGTGCCTGAGTGCACTATGGGTAATAACAACCAGCTTGAAGGGTAAAGGGGTTAAACAGGGACAGGTAGGCACTTAGGCAGGGACCAGCCAGCAACCTCCCAAATCCATAGGGCTGACCAAACTGTCATCTTATAATATCATATATATTATGTCTAAGGTATGAACCCCACCCATCATCAGCTGTTGCTAAACTACAAGTCCCATCATGCCCCTCTCAGCCTCAGGCAATGACATACAGAAGCTGTTGGTAGCCCAAAATAGAAAAACTGATGTCCCAGAGGCACCGGCTGAACTGCATCTCTACACACGCTGCTTACATAGTGTTTAGCTTTCACTATTACCCCACAGCCTTTTTACTACAAATCCCATAATGCCCTCAGTGCCACCAAGGCATGGCCAATTATCTCTTGTTACCGGCTGAACTACATCTCTACACACGCTGCTTACATAGTGTTATTTAGCTTTTATTATTACCCCCACAGCCTTTTTACTACAAATCCCATAATGCCCTCAGTGCCACCAAGGCATGGCCAATTATCTCTTGTTACCGGCTGAACTACATCTCTACACACGCTGCTTACATAGTGTTATTTAGCTTTTATTATTACCCCCACAGCCTTGAGAGATTTTAAATAACCAAGTTGTTACTACAAATCCCATAATGCCCTCAGTGCCACCAAGGCATGGCCAATTATCTCTTGTTACCGGCTGAACTACATCTCTACGCTGCTTACATAGTGTTATTTAGCTTTTATTATTACCCCCACAGCCTTGAGAGATTTTAAATAACCAAGTTGTTACTACAAATCCCATAATGCCCTCAGTGCCACCAAGGCATGGCCAATTATCTCTTGTTATTGGCTGAACTACATCTCTAGCCATGTTGCTTACATAGTGTTCAGCTTTCACTATTACCCCACAGCCTTTTTACTACAAATCCCATAATGCCCTCAGTGCCACCAAGGCATGGGCAATTATCTCTTGTTACCGGCTGAACTACATCTCTACGCTGCTTACATAGTGTTATTTAGCTTTTATTATTACCCCCACAGCCTTTTTACTACAAATCCCATAATGCCCTCAGTGCCACCAAGGCATGGCCAATTATGTGTTGAACAACTATAACTCCCAGCAGCAGAGCTTGGGTATCCCCAGGGAATAACATATAAATAACAGGGCAATGCCAACCCCAGCACTTACCCTGGCACTGCAGGATCCAGTAGATCTCTCTCTCTCTCTCTTTGAACTTTCCACTATTTGCCAGAGAAATCCTCTTGTTCCTAATTCCCTGGGTCGGGGTCGGGGTCGGGGTCGGGGTCGGGTCGGGGGTTCAAGCAAAAGTCACAGGGTCCCTCCCCTTTTCCAGGGGATCAGAGGAGCCGCCGAACAAAGTAAGAAGCTGGGTCAGGACACTTGGGGGGAAGGCAAGGGGGGGTCCCCCCAGAACAGGCAGGAGAGATACTGGGGGTCCCTGACTGGCAGGGGGCAGTGTAAGTAGGCAGTGGGTGCTACAGTGGGTGCTACAGTGGGTGCTACAGGGCTACACTGGGTGAGTAAGTGCCAGGATGCAGGAAGCCCTTGTGTTGTGCGCTCACAGCTCCCAAGCGGAGAGCAATGAGCCAGGGACAGGCCCCTCCTCCCTCTACTAAAGTGGGTGGGGCGGGGTCACGGCGAGACACCGCCCCTCTGAGCGCTCACAACCTGCTCTTAAAGGGGCCGCGCTCAGGCGAGTGGATTTAAAGCAACACTCCTTCTTTCTAAAAATAGTCTGAGCCTCTATGGAAGCCGGAGAGGGTATAAATACACAGCAGGGTTCGCTATAATATCCCAGGCAAGGGACTTCATGAGACATGTGAGAGCCTGTTATGGAGTATATTCACTGTATTCATGTATTAAAGCGGAGATTAGTGATTTTGTATTCTGTGGAAGCAAATTGCTTGTGTATGAGATCAAGGTGCAAAGAAATATATTGGGGGGTGGGCTGGGGAGGGGCTGGGGGGCTCCCTGACTAAATGATGCGCAAGTTAAAGGGATGAGGGGGACTATAGGCCTCCCCTTGAGCGGCCGAGCCGGCGAATCACCAGCAGTTGGTATTACAGATTTACTGCCAATATATCTGCCTATATCATATAATACCAGGGTCGGACTGGGCCACCGGGACACCAGGAAAATCCTAGTGGGACCCGACTGCCGGCGCTACCCCTGCCCCACCGCTCCTCCCCTGACGCGTTAAACTTACCCATGCTCAGGGGGTGGCCCCTGCGGGGGGGGGGGGGAGGGTTAGGGGACACGGCTGGCAAGGGCACCTGCATGGTCCCTGGGGCCCCCTGTGGGCCCTGCACCCCCCAGTCCCACCCTGTATAATCCTTCCCTGACACTTTCCGCGGCAGATTGGCCCCCCCCCTTTTATATAGAGGCCAGCCTCTGCCTCTCTATCCCCACCCACCTGCCCATTCCCACACCCCATCTGTCCATTCCCCTGCCCCATTCCCCCATTCCCCTGCCCCATCTGCCCATTCCCCTGCCCCATTCGCCCTTTCCCTTGCCCCATTCGCCCTTTCCCCTGCCCCATTCGCCCTTTCCCCTGCCCCATTCGCCCACTCCCCTGCCCCATTCGCCCTTTCCCCTGCCCCATTCGCCCACTCCCCTGCCCCATTCGCCCACTCCCCTGCCCCATTCGCCCACTCCCCTGCCCCATTCGCCCTTTCCCCTGCCCCATTCGCCCACTCCCCTGCCCCATTCGCCCACTCCCCTGCCCCATTCGCCCACTCCCCTGCCCCATTCGCCCTTTCCCCTGCCCCATTCGCCCTTTCCCCTGCCCCATTCGCCCATTCCCCTGCCCCATTCGCCCACTCCCCTGCCCCATTCGCCCACTCCCCTGCCCCATTCGCCCTTTCCCCTGCCCCATTCGCCCTTTCCCCTGCCCCATTCGCCCATTCCCCTGCCCCATTCACCCTTTCCCCTGCCCCATTCGCCCATTCCCCTGCCTAGCCCGCCTATTTCCCTGACCCACTGCCGCCCCCCAACCTAAAGGCCATTATTAAAGAAGATAAATTTAAGCATAAATGGAAAAAACTCTTGTAGGCAATTATGAATAATATCAGGTGCTGGTTTCACTTTTTTGCTAAACATTAATCCAATCTGTAAAAAATGGCCCCTTTATTGGAGCTCCCTTTAGATCCTCTCAGGTCCCTGTCTGTGTTTCAAATGAGGGGTGGGTGTGTCCTAACGGTCCCAGCACAGTAGGAGAGGGAGAGCCAATCACAGCCCTGCAGTCACACAAGTAAAGACAAGTATTCAGTTCCCTATCAGGTCACCTAGCTGCTGATTGGTTCCTACCCTACAGTGCTGCCCGGCCCCCCTACACAGCCTGGGAAAGGAGGCAGCAGGAAGTGGAACAGATGGGCGGGGCTAGTGGGGTTCATGCTATATTTAGATGAGTACAATTCGTTGGCACAATATTGTTTTTCAAAGAATATTTCCCCTTTAAAAGGCAGGTATTTAGGTGGGTACACAGCAGGCCAGAACTAGGGGCACAAAGCACAACAGTGGGGGGCGCTAGACACATTGCTCCTCACTTTGCCTTCCCCTACAATCGTACCATCTGAATCTGAAGTGACTGGGGGGGGGTTGCACATTGGGGCAAAGGCAGCCATGATGGGGCAAGTATTTGCCTCGGGTGCCCTGAAGCTTTTGCCCGGCACGGGTACACGGGTTTTAATTTGTACAGAATCACAGAAGTGCGGGCACAAAGGGCAGGAACATGGTGGGCTGTGCCCGCGTTTGCTCTGCGCTCGGTCAGTGACCCCCTTAGTGGTGGGTAAACACTGAATTTTCCCTTCCCTGATGTACAAACGGGAAACCACAAATGTGTCGATGACTAAACCGCTTTTTGCTTTTGAAGGTTCAATGCCGCGCAGCCTTATTGGCCCCAGAACTGGCAAATCAGCTCTTAAAGGGGACATTAAACTATAAATAAAATTGCCTAATGAAAGAAAAACAATTAGAAGCCATTCTCACACCTCCTACCTTGCATCATGTTTTTACAGTTCTGCTAATTAGCTGGCTTCTGCACAATTGCTTCATTAGTCAGAACCAGCAGTGGAGGGAATATTTCCATATAACACCACAGAAAGCATATAATCAATGTAATATTGGGAAGTTTTCATTATGTGCATTTTTATTGGGTTTACTTCCCCTTACATTTGTATAAGTATTGATTGGCATTTTGATAACGGACCAATCAGGCCATAATAATAGCCCATTTATTTATTGAGCAGATGGAATCAATGAAGGAGCAAACTAGCCTATAGGAGCCATACAGACACAGCCGGATATCCACCTGGGGCTGGAGCTGAGGTAAGTGGCTCTAAGTGACTCTAATAATGAGATTACTCCCTGATTTCTATCTCTACAGCAGACATCATTTTCCACGGCTCTGGGTGACTTTTTTTCAAATGCAAAGTAATGTGGTGGGAGCTGGACCATCAGCAGATCCATTTGTGATTGGGCCCCTATTGCCCCTGGGAAAGCCTGGAGCTACTGCCACCCTGGAACTGGCCATAGCCTCAAGCAGGGCCAGACTGGGCGACGGGACACCGGGAAAAAACTCCTGCCCTTTTGGGCCCCACTGACCTAGGCCTGATCCCTGCCTGGAACTGTGGGTGCTCCCTTCACCCCACATTGACACAGTCACTTGGAGAAAGGTAGGCAGAACCTACATGCAAGGGTGACTTTGCCATCATCGTCGGGCGGAGGAGGTTGCTACTGGGGTGGGGGGGCCTCTGAGCTGGCAGCCCTGGTGGGCCCGGGCTTCAGGGTTCCTACGGTCAGGGCTGCCATCAGAAATCACGGGGCCCCTCACAACAAAATTTTCTGGGCACCCCTGCCCCCCAATGGCCCCTCCCCCAGTGACCCCTCCCATCAGTACAAAGGACACACAGACATTGGTAGCCAGGGCCCCCTAAAACATAGGTAGCCAGGGCCCTCCTAAAACATTGGTAGCCAGGGCTCTCCTAAAACATAGGTAGCCAGGGACTCCCTAAAACATTGGTAGCCAGGGCCCTCCTAAAACATTGGTAGCCAGGGCCCCCTAAAACATTGGTAGCCAGGGCCCCCTAAAACAAAGGTAGCCAGGGCCCTCCTAAAACATTGGTAGCCAGGGCCCCCTAAAACATTGGTAGCCAGGGCCCCCCTAAAACATAGGTAGCCAGGGCCCTCCTAAAACATTGGTAGCCAGGGCTCCCCTAAAACATAGGTAGCCAGAGACTCCCTAAAACATTGGTAGCCAGGGCCCTCCTAAAACATTGGTAGCCAGGGCTCTCCTAAAACATTGGTAGCCAGGGCTCTCCTAAAACATTGGTAGCCAGGGCCCCCTAAAACATTGGTACCCAGGGCCCCCTAAAACACTGGTAGCCAGGGCCCCCTAAAACATAGGTAGCCAGGGCCCTCCTAAAACATTGGTAGCCAGGGCTCTCCTAAAACATAGGTAGCCAGGGACTCCCTAAAACATTGGTAGCCAGGGCCCTCCTAAACATTGGTAGCCAGGGCCCCCTAAAACATTGGTAGCCAGGGCCCCCTAAAACATTGGTAGCCAGGGCCCCCTAAAACATTGGTAGCCAGGGCCCCCTAAAACATTGGTAGCCAGGGCCCCCTAAAGCATTGGTAGCCAGGGCCCCCTAAAACATAGGTAGCCAGGGACTCCCTAAAACATTGGTAGCCAGGGCCCTCCTAAAACATTGGTAGCCAGGGCCCCCTAAAACATTGGTAGCCAGGGCCCCCTAAAGCATTGGTAGCCAGGGCCCCCTAAAACATAGGAAGCCAGGGGTTACGTTTTGCATTGGTGCCAGGGCAGGGACCCCCTAAAACATAGCTAGCCAGCCAAGGGCCCCCTAAAACATTCACGTCCTCATACTATAGCCCACCCCCCGCTGCTTCCTGCTCCCCCACTGCTTCCTCCCACTCCCCCCCCAACGTCCTTCAGTGCATGGGATGTACAGACGGGGCACAACGAATTACCCGCTGACCCCCAATGACAGGGCCCGCAATTGTTTAAGCGGGGCCCGAGATAAAAAACTGTATCACCCACTTTAAAGCAAGAACTGTCCGGGCCTGGGACAACTGTCCCCCCTGTGCCCCCCCCCCCGATGGCGGCCCTGGCTACGGTGGGTTGTGTCCCCAGTTGCACCAGGTTTCTGCCCAGTAAATCAGATGGAAACACAGTTCTGGTATGCGAGGTCCAGATGCGGCTCAACCCCAACTCTTATAACCTTAGATGGAATTTGCTCCCAATGGGGCAGGTAAGGGCAAGTGTGGCTCATCCTTTCACCCCCTTGGGCAATAGTGTAGGAATGGCTGCTGTTGGTTGGTTGGGGCAATCGGGGGGGGGGGGCACTTTACAGCAAAGTCATGTTTTTGTGACAATATTCCCTTTGCTAATTGTGCTTTCATCCTGAACGTTCTGCTGTTGGCTAAACCCATAATCTGTTTTGTGTTCGGGACCCACTCACCCGTAGCCGGAACACTGGGCCAACACACGGTGCCAGGCAGGCCCACCATGGGCGGATATGTTTCTGCTGATTGGTGGCAACCAGATTCCATGCAAACGGTTATGAATTCCTGGGCAGGGACCATCCACGTGGGAATTCTCTCCAGATCGCTGTCGGCTTATTAAATTACTCAATCAATAAAGTAGATGAGAATGATACGGGGCCCCAAGGGAAACAAAGGCAAATGGGGCTTCTCAGAGTGACCTTGAGGCGCCCTTCAAATTCATATGTCTCAGTACATACATACCTACCTACCTACCCACATACATACATACCTACCTACCTACCCACATACATACACACATACCTACCCACCCACATACATACCTACCTACCTACCCACATACCTACACACATACCTACCTACCCACATACATACCTACCTACCCACATACATACATACCTACCTACCTACCCACATACATACACACATACCTACCTACCCACATACATACCTACCTACCTACCCACATACATACATACATACCTACCTACCCACATACATACATACATACCTACCTACCCACATACATACATACCTACCTACCTACCCACATACATACACACATACCTACCTACCCACATACATACCTACCTACCTACCCACATACATACATACCTACCTACCTACCCACATACATACACACATACCTACCTACCCACATACATACCTACCTACCTACCCACATACATACATACCTACCTACCCACATACATACATACATACCTACCTACCCACATACATACATACATACCTACCTACCCACATACATACATACCTACCTACCTACATACATACATACCTACCTACCTACCTACCCACATACATACATACATACATACATACATACCTACCCACATACATACATACATACCTACCTACCCACATACATACATACCTACCTACCCACATACATACATACCTACCTACCCACATACATACATACATACATACCCACATACATACATACATACATACCTACCTACCCACATACATACATACATACCTACCTACCCACATACATACATACATACCTATCTACCCACATACATACATACCTACCTACCTACCCACATACATACATACATACCTACCTACCCACATACATACATACCTACCTACATACATACATACATACCTACCTACCCACATACATACATACATACATACATACATACATACATACCTACCCACATACATACCTACCTACCCACATACATACATACCTACCTACATACATACATACCTACATACATACCTACCTACCCACATACATACATACATGCATACATACCTACCTACCCACATACATACATACATACCTACCTACATACATACCTACCTACCTACCCACATACATACATACATACCTACCTACATACATACATACCTACCCACATACATACATACATACATACCTACCTACCCACATACATACATACATACCTACCTACATACATACATACATACATACCTACCTACCCACATACATACATACATACCTACCTACATACATACATACATACATACAGGAGAGCCATTAAATAATGGCAGTTGCTATGGGTTACGTTACCCTAATGTTATTGTCATCTTCTGCCCTTCAGATGCCCCCATGTCTTACTGTCACCCTGTTGTCCTACTCCCCACCTTGTTTTACTATACCTATTATCACCAGTAAATATGATTAGATTAACTAATGGTTAAACTTTATGGATATGTTCTTTTTTCACCCTTAGCTGCTATGGAAGTCTGTGGCAGTGTGCCAGAGACCCAGAGTGGCAGTGTGCCAGAGACCCAGAGTGGCAGTGTGCCAGAGACCCAGAGTGGCAGTGTGCCAGAGACCCAGAGTGGCAGTGTGCCAGAGACCCAGAGTGCCAGATCCTGCGGGGGCACCATGGGGGGTGCGGGGCCCCTGGGGCAGCAGCCCCGGTGGGCTCTTCACCCCCCAGTCCGACCCTGCATAAGTGCTAAAGCTCTGCTGACTGGTGCCCCATACGGTACCAGTGCCCCATGCGGTACCAGTGCCCCATACGGTACCAGTGCCCCATGCAGTACCTGTGCCCCATACGGTACCAGTGCCCCATGCGGTACCTGTGCCCCATGTGGTACCTGTGCCCCATGCGGTACCAGTGCCCCATGCGGTACCAGTGCCCCATACGGTACCAGTGCCCCATACGGTACCTGTGCCCCATACGGCACCTGTGCCCCATACGGCACCAGTGCCCCATACGGTACCAGTGCCCCATACGGTACCTGTGCCCCATACGGTACCAGTGCCCCATACGGTACCAGTGCCCCATACGGTACCAGTGCCCCATACGGTACCTGTGCCCCATACGGTACCTGTGCCCCATACGGTACCAGTGCCCCATACGGTACCAGTGCCCCATACGGTACCAGTGCCCCATACGGTACCTGTGCCCCATACGGTACCAGTGCCCCATACGGTACCTGTGCCCCATACGGTACCTGTGCCCCATACGGTACCTGTGCCCCATACGGTACCAGTGCCCCATACGGTACCAGTGCCCCATACGGTACCTATTGTTATTATATGGCTGTTATTGACTTACTGCTTTGCTTTTTACTCATTTCAGGATTTAATCTAGTAAAGCCAAAGCCTTTGGATGGAAAACTAATTAGAAATCACATTTCTTCCGAACGTTCCAGACTCACCCTGGAGAATTTTTATGCCTAATATCATTTTTATCAATTCATTGAAGTGCAATAAAACAAGTCCTCGTGGCGGCGTCACTGTACTGTAAATGTCACTGATAATGTGTCCTTGGAGGGAAGGGACACGGCAGCGCACACGTATGTGCTCGGATTGGAGGAGAGCAGCTTTCATGTTCAGCGGGATTACTGCTTCTTTGCAGTCAGAATATTAAAGTTGCAGAATTCTCTCCCAGAAGTGGGTGTCATGATGGAGACAAAAAGAGGGTTGGGTGCCAACAACACATACAGGGCCAATCCTGGGGCTCTTAGAAGCGACATAGGAAATATTGAGAGAAGGGGTTAAGTTAATTAACTTGTCTTTTTCCGGATACTATGTTTCATCAGGAGCATAACTTGGGGGTGCCAGGCATCCCACAAATGCACCCTAAGCAACTCTGCCATTGTGGGTTCCGAGCATTCCATTAACATTAACCTCAGATATGCTAGTAAGATCACTGCAAAAATGGGTTCTGAGCATTCCATTAACATTAACCTCAGATATGCTAGTAAGATCACTGCAAAAATGGGTTCTGAGCATTCCATTAACATTAACCTCAGATATGCTAGTAAGATCACTGCAGAAAATGGGTTCTGAGCATTTCATTAATATTAACCTCAGATATGCTAGTAAGATCACTGCAGAAAATGGGTTCTGAGCATTTCATTAATATTAACCTCAGATATGCTGGTAAGATCACTGCAGAAAATGGGTTCTGTGCATTCCATTAACATTAACCTCAGATATGCTAGTAAGATCACTGCAGAAAATGGTTCTGAGCATTCCATTAACATTAACCTCAGATATGCTAGTAAGATCACTGCAGAAAATGGGTTGTGAGCATTCCGTTAACATTAACCTCAGATATGCTAGTAAGATCACTGCAGAAAATGGGTTGTGAGCATTCCGTTAACATTAACCTCCGATATGCTAGTAAGATCACTGCAGAAAATGGGTTGTGAGCATTGCATTCAGGGCCGGAACTAGTGGGAGGCAGAAGAGGCACCTGTGCAATGGTTGGGGGGTGCTAGGCAGGTAACTCTTCTACCTACTCCTACGCCGTGGTGCACACGGTGAGCTCCATCTCCCCCATGGGGTGGCAGCAGAAGGCACGGTGGCCGACTGGGTTGCCTAGGGCGCCCGTCCGGTTTGGCCTGCTCCTGATTGCATTAACATTAACCCCAGACATGCTTGCAAGATCTCTGCAGTTAATGGGTTCAGAGCATTGCACTAACATTAACCCCAGACATGCTAGTAGGATCACTGCAGAAAATGGGTCCAGAGCATTGCATTAACCCCAGACATGCCTGTAAGTTCACTGTAGAATAAGCACCGTAGAAAAATGGGACTAAACACTGCATTAACCCCAGACATGCCAGTTAGATGGAAAATGAATGATGAGAGTTGCAATAAAGTAGATAATTATGTGTTTTAGCAGTCAGCTCTATACTCTAGAACAGGAGAATGGAGAGGCACAGAGCAATGCTGCAGCCACGCAGGAGACCAGCAGGGCACTGACTGCTTCTGACCCAGATCATGACTCCGAGACCCACCAGGAGCAGGTATTGTGCTCTTGTATTCTGTGTGACTGCCTGATTCCTCTGTGACTGTCAGTTTTCTTCTCTCCCAAGGGCTTTCTCTGCCATGGATATCTGGGGCAGATCACTACGAGCAGCGAGGCAGGGATGGGGGAGAGACAACAGGGGAAGGGAAGGGTTGCTACACGCCTGGGGCAGTTATTCAGGCCTCCCTGCCATTGAGCCGCCCCAGGGAAGCAGAGACCCCTAATCCCAGTTAGGGCAGAGTAACTACTACTAAGTTAAAATATAACTATACCCCCAAACTATAAACAATTATTGCATAAACAGCTCATGTGTAAAACCCTGCTTCATCTAAATATGTGCCATTGGGTAATCCTAAATAGGAAACTGCCATTTTAAGTACTAATCCCCGCCCCCTGGGATCATAGGAGTCACAGTGCACACAAACAAGCCAAGGCACACATACATGCTAGGCCCCATCAGCCAATGAATGGGCAGAGTTCTGCCTTTTGCTCCCACACTACTTCCTGTTACAGTTAGAGCTGCATCACTTCCTGTCAGCTGATCTCTGAGGGAGCACACAGCCCATCACTAAATGGCGGCTCAAGGGAAAGGATATAAAAGGGCAATATTTACTGATATATATATTCCAGTTTGGGGAGATTCTTTAATAGGCCATTAATATAATATAAACTGTCTGTTGGTTACGTATTCATTCTGGGGGGGTAGTTTCCCTTTTTAAAGGGAAGTACCACTTGATGCGAATTCAGGGGGGTGTTTCTGCCATAAGGGCAAGGGGAGAACGTTCCCATCTCCTGTATCAGGGCGGGTAAAAAGCCGCCCTGGTCACTATAAGCCCATGAATTCCGCTCTATGTAGGGCAGCTATACGGGTGCATGAAATTACATACAGTGTCGTTTTTTTCTGCCGACACAACACAGAGGAGTGAAACACAATAGCCTCGAACAGGGTTTGCTCAGTGAGATCTACATCCCATCTTCTACCTATAGATTATCCCTTCCTGATTGGCTGGTGTGGGGCAGCTTTACTTTGCCTTACTTTCCTCTCTGTGTTAATACTCACCTACCTCTCCCCACCCTATCTCCCCACTTCTCCCTGTAAATACATTAATAAGGCTCCTTTATTAGCGTGTGGGGCCTAAACCGGTGTAACACTGACAGTTTCTCAGCAATTTCCTGCTCTTCTGCTCCTTAGGCTCCTACTGCGGCTAAACTCCAGCTCTCTGCCTTCAGAGATAGAATCGCTCGGCTGAGCAGCTTCAATTAGTGTCCCCTGGCCCTGCCGTCAGGTGGGAGAGATGCATCAGTCTGAGGGTTCCGCTGCACCCAGGCCTGGCTCCATTGGTAAGGGTCTGTATCCAGATATGTCTGTAAGGGGAACTACATGTGGCCCTGTAATGCAGCACATATAGGGAACATATAGGGTTAGTGATCTAAATGCCCTCTGTGCCAATCAGCAGTAGGGAGAGATGGTGCCTATAGTAGCAGTGGGGGATAATAGCCTCTGGGAAGGGACTGGGGCTGTGGGATAGCAGGTATAGTAGGGAGAGATGGTGCCTATAGTAGCAGTGGGGGGATAATAGCCTCTGGGAAGGGACTGGGGCTGTGGGATAGCAGGTATAGTAGGGAGAGATGGTGCCTATAGTAGCAGTGGGGGGATAATAGCCTCTGGGAAGGGACTGGGGCTGTGGGATAGCAGGTATAGTAGGGAGAGATGGTGCCTATAGTAGCAGTGGGGGGATAATAGCCTCTGGGAAGGGACTGGGGCTGTGGGATAGCAGGTATAGTAGGGAGAGATGGTGCCTATAGTAGCAGTGGGGGGATAATAGCTTCGGGGAAGGGACTGGGGCTGTGGGATAGCAGGTATAGTAGGGAGAGATGGTGCCTATAGTAGCAGTGGGGGGATAATAGCCTCTGGGAAGGGACTGGGGCTGTGGGATAGCAGGTATAGTAGGGAGAGATGGTGCCTATAGTAGCAGTGGGGGGATAATAGCCTCTGGGAAGGGACTGGGGCTGTGGGATAGCAGGTATAGTAGGGAGAGATGGTGCCTATAGTAGCAGTGGGGGGATAATAGCCTCTGGGAAGGGACTGGGGCTGTGGGATAGCGGGTATAGTAGGGAGAGATGGTGCCTATAGTAGCAGTGGGGGGATAATAGCCTCTGGGAAGGGACTGGGGCTGTGGGATAGCAGGTATAGTAGGGAGAGATGGTGCCTATAGTAGCAGTGGGGGGATAATAGCCTCTGGGAAGGGACTGGGGCTGTGGGATAGCAGGTATAGTAGGGAGAGATGGTGCCTATAGTAACAGTGGGGGATAATAGCCTCTGGGAAGGGACTGGGGCTGTGGGATAGCAGGTATAGTAGGGAGAGATGGTGCCTATAGTAGCAGTGGGGGGGATAATAGCCTCTGGGAAAGGACTGGGGCTGTGGGATAGCAGGTATAGTAGGGAGAGATGGTGCCTATAGTAGCAGTGGGGGGGATAATAGCCTCTGGGAAGGGACTGGGGCTGTGGGATAGCAGGTATAGTAGGGAGAGATGGTGCCTATAGTAGCAGTGGGGGATAATAGCCTCTGGGAAGGGACTGGGGCTGTGGGATAGCAGGTATAGTAGGGAGAGATGGTGCCTATAGTAGCAGTGGGGGATAATAGCCTCTGGGAAGGGACTGGGGCTGTGGGATAGCAGGTATAGTAGGGAGAGATGGTGCCTATAGTAGCAGTGGGGGGATAATAGCCTCTGGGAAGGGACTGGGGCTGTAGGATAGCAGGTATAGTAGGGAGAGATGGTGCCTATAGTAGCAGTGGGGGGATAATAGCCTCTGGGAAGGGACTGGGGCTGTGGGATAGCAGGTATAGTAGGGAGAGATGGTGCCTATAGTAGCAGTGGGGGGATAATAGCCTCTGGGAAGGGACTGGGGCTGTGGGATAGCAGGTATAGTAGGGAGAGATGGTGCCTATAGTAGCAGTGGGAGGATAATAGCCTCTGGGAAGGGACTGGGGCTGTGGGATAGCAGGTATAGTAGGGAGAGATGGTGCCTATAGTAGCAGTGGGATAATAGCCTCTGGGAAGGGACTGTGGAATATCAGTAATAAATACTGGGGAAAGAGAAAGCCTTTGCTCAGCTGTTTCTATTTCTGGGCACTAATGTGCTGGAATTCAGTGAAAATGATTTATTCGTAGCCAGAGTGGCCATTCCAATGCTTATGGGAGGGGCAAAATGAAGATTCCCCACTTACTGAGCAGCTGCACCCTCTGTGTCTCTGTGTATCACTAATAGTAGGGGCTGTGATAGAGAAGGCTGGGCCCCAGCAGGGTTGAACTGGAACAACACACTGGGAAATATACTGGTTGTCCATGGTCTTGCTGGGCCCCACACACTACTCATTTGTCCTACTAAGAGCCCCCCTCCCTTCTGCCTGGCCAACTACCTCTGTGTTGGGCACCAAAACATGCCCATTCCCCAGGGCTCTGCCAACCACTTGCCTGCAGACTGAATAAGGAGATAATAAAAAACAAAGGTATTTAATTGTTTGCTGGTGTTTGAGGCATGCAGCACGGGGGTACAGGTATGGGACCTATTATCCAGAATGCTCGGGACCTGGGGTTTTCCTGATAAGGGATTTTTCCATAATTTGGATCTCCATAACTTAAGTCTGCTAAAACACATTTAACCATGAAATAAACCCAATAGGGCTGTTCTGCCCCAATAAGGGGTAATTATATCTTAGTTGGGATCAAGTACAGGTACTGTTTTATTATTACAGAGAAAAGGGAATCATTTAACCATTAAATAAACCCAATAGGGCTGTTCTGCCCCAATAAGGGGTAATTATATCTTAGTTGGGATCAAGTACAGGTACTGTTTTATTATTACAGAGAAAAGGGAATCATTTAACCATTAAATAAACCCAATAGGGCTGTTCTGCCCCCAATAAGGGGTAATTATATCTTAGTTGGGATCAAGTACAGGTACTGTTTTATTATTACAGAGAAAAGGGAATCATTTAACCATGAAATAAACCCAATAGGGCTGTTCTGCCCCCAATAAGGGGTAATTATATCTTAGTTGGGATCAAGTACAGGTACTGTTTTATTATTACAGAGAAAAGGGAATCATTTAACCATTAAATAAACCCAATAGGGCTGTTCTGCCCCCAATAAGGGGTAATTATATCTTAGTTGGGATCAAGTACAGGTACTGTTTTATTATTACAGAGAAAAGGGAATCATTTAACCATTAAATAAACCCAATAGGGCTGTTCTGCCCCCAATAAGGGGTAATTATATCTTAGTTGGGATCAAGTACAGGTACTGTTTTATTATTACAGAGAAAAGGGAATCATTTAACCATTAAATAAACCCAATAGGACTGTTCTGCCCCCAATAAGGGGTAATTATATCTTAGTTGGGATCAAGTACAGGTACTGTTTTATTATTACAGAGAAAAGGGAATCATTTAACCATTAAATAAACCCAATAGGGCTGTTCTGCCCCCAATAAGGGGTAATTATATCTTAGTTGGGATCAAGTACAGGTACTGTTTTATTATTACAGAGAAAAGGGAATCATTTTTAAAAATTAGAATTATTTGCTTAAAATGGAGTCTATGGGAGATTGTCTTTCCGTAATTCAGAACTTTCTGGATATTGGGTTTCCGGATAAGGGATCCCATATTTACTAGAAAGTATAAAAGATAGTGGCATTCTGCTTGTCATGTTTGGGTGAGTTAATGCTTTCAATTCATTTAAATGCTTCCATTTCATGCAGTGATCTTAATGGTATGTCTGGAGTTTATGTTGTAATAAAATGGCTGGGTTAGTTGTAGATGGACGATATGTTTCTCCCAGGGTTTTGCATAGTTGGTACCCTGGAACATGGAATAATTAATCACAAACCCAGCCCTTTAATACAGACCTTAGCAGCAAGGTGATTGCTGCAGCTGAGAGCCTTTTAAAAAGACTCCAGTGGGGGGAGGGAGAGTCTCTTCCCCACTACACAGGTAGCAGGAGCTGCGCTGCATGGGAAAGGTACTTATGATTTCTGATTTTGTTTGCTTCTATTAAGTTGGAGTTGGAAAAGCCACCCAACTGTAGTTAGGCTGCCAATTGTATTTAGCCAGCGCTCTGGTGCAAGGGTTTATCTTCCTGTTTCTTATTTTGTGTTTGTTACTGAAGTTTTGTAACAAAATAAACTGCTGGCACTTGCCTTTAAGAGAGCAACCTCTGTGACTGCTATGTTTACCCTAAAAGACTGTGGGAAGCGGCCCTAAGACACTGAACCAGATCCCCCTGTAGGTTCAAGTGTCACACGTGGTGGAGGATGCGGGCAAGTCATTACCTGCAAAAGATGGCAGCCACTGATGATGTTGAGGCATACCTACTAGCCTTTGAACGCACCGCTGAGAGGGAAGGATGGCCAGCCGGAGAATGGGCAAGTTTACTAGCGCCTTTCCTAAGTGGAGAACCCCAGAAGGCATATTATGATCTGGAACCTGCAGAGGCCAGCAACTACAATAAATTGAAGGCAGAAATTCTTGCACGTCTGGGAGTGACAGCTGCAGTCCGGGCCCAAAGATTCCACTCTTGGTCTTTTGTTCCAGACAAGGCTGCCCGATCGCAGATGTTTGACCTGATACATTTGGCTAGGAAGTGGTTACAGCCTGACATCAACTCTGCCATCCATATTGTAGAGTTGCTTGTAATGGATCGCTTCCTGAGGGCTTTACCAGCTTCACTACGACGGTGGGTAAGTCAAAGTGACCCCCAGAATGTTGACCAGTTGGTCGCCTTGGTCGAAAGATACATTGCTGCTGGAGAACTTAGTAACCCACCGAGAGCAGAGCGGTTCTCTGGTACCAAGATCCTAAGTCACACTAGGTCTGGTAAGACTGGTTCAAAGTTAAAGGACGATGGGGAACAGCTTGGCACTAGACGGCAGTTTGATAATACAGTAAAATGTTTCAAATGTTTTGAATATGGACATATGTCTAAAGACTGCCCTTTAAATGTTGAACCTATGCAATGTGATATGAGTTACAGAGGTAAACCCCACTCGTTGCTTACAAGAAAGGCAGGTTCAGATGTTGTAAGTTGTTATGCGGGGAAACCACAATGGTGTACCATAAAAGTAAATGGGAAAGAGGTACAAGCATTACTTGACTCAGGGAGTATGGTAACCCTAGTAACCAGGTCCCTTGTGCCTCAAAGTAAAATTAATCATGCAAAACAAGTGGGAGTTGTCTGTGTACATGGAGATAGACAGGATTATCCTACCGCCCAGGTCACCCTGTCTACCCCATCTGGGTCTATGGATTACCAAGTCGGAGTGGTTCCCCAGCTGGCATACGAAGTGGTTTTGGGGAGAGATTTTCCTTATTTTCTGAATTTATGGGCTTTTGTCACCTATAAGTCACAAGAGTCCTTAAGGGGTACAAATGACCTTGAATATGCATTTCCCTTTGCTGATGTGCAGTCTGATGAGGTATTACGTAGTGAGGTAGGCTGCAAGGCCCCAACCCCGCTTCAGGTTTTGGTAGGGGACAATACAAGCAGTGATACAGAGCCCCGCACCTCTGATGAGCCTGAGAGGGAATTAGCTGACTTAGAAGTCAGCCCCGTTAATTATAAGAGTGCACAGTGGGAAGATCCCACTTTGCTGGAACCTAGGCGTAATGTTCAGGTGACAAATGGTGTTAGAAATAACCCAGATGGCTCCCTTTCTTATCCTTATTTTGAAGTGTCTAATGACCTTCTATATCGTGTAGAAAAGAGAGGTGATGACATACATAAACAGTTGTTGGTTCCCCAGGCCTTCCGTAATACTGTGCTAAGGCTTGCACACAGTCACGTATTAGGAGGGCATTTAGGGGTGGAGAAAACAAAAGAACGCGTTTTAAGGCGATTTTACTGGCCCGGGGTGTTTGCTGCCATTAGCAACTATTGTTCCTCATGCCCTGACTGCCAGCGTACTGCTCCCCAGAAAGCATATAGGAGCCCACTTGTGCCTTTGCCAATAATTGATGTACCGTTTGATAGGATAGCAATGGACCTGGTCGGTCCACTTATAAAGTCTGCTAGGGGTCACCAATACATTCTAGTTGTTGTGGACTATGCCACACGTTACCCTGAGGCTATTCCCCTACGCAATACTACAGCAAAGAGTATAGCGAAAGAACTAATGTTCATGTTTAGTAGGGTGGGTATCCCCAGGGAAATTCTGACAGACCAAGGGACACCATTTATGTCCAGGGTTACAAAAGAGTTGTGCAAATTGTTGCAAATAAAGCATCTCAGGACATCTGTATACCACCCGCAGTCAGATGGTCTTGTCGAAAGGTTTAATAAAACCTTAAAAACCATGCTCCGTAGAGTGATTGATAAGGATGGGAAAAATTGGGACTTCTTGCTGCCTTACCTAATGTTTGCAATCAGGGAAGTTCCCCAATCCTCAACAGGTTTTTCCCCGTTTGAATTGTTGTATGGTCGGCACCCCAGAGGGTTGCTGGACACAGTTAAAGAAACCTGGGAGCATGAAACTACCCCTCACCGTAGTGTGATAGAACATGTGGCTCAGATGCAAGATAGGATTGAGGCCATTATACCTATTGTACGTGAGCACATGCTAAAAGCACAGGAAGCTCAAAGAAACTCATACAATAGAAATGCTAGGCTGCGTGTATTTCAGCAAGGGGACAGAGTACTTGTTTTAGTCCCTACTGTAGAGAATAAATTTCTAGCAACCTGGCAGGGCCCTTATGAGGTAATTGAAAGAGTTGGCGTGGTTAACTATAAAATACGGCAACCAGGTAGAAGGAAGCCTGAACAGATATATCATGTTAACCTGCTAAAGCCATGGAAAGACAGGGAAGTCTTAATGGCAACACAGTCTCCAGACTCTCCGATTGATATGAAAGAAGTACCAGAGGTTAATATAGCAGACACCCTGTCAACTCCCCAAAAGCGTGAGGTCAGAGAATTTGTTAACCGTAACAAGGATGTTTTCTCCGCTATGCCAGGGCGAACTAAAATAATTGAACATGACGTTATTACAGAATCGGGTAACAGGGTACATCTTAAACCATACAGAATACCAGAAGCTCGTAGAGAGGTTGTTAGTAGAGAGATAAAGAAAATGCTGGAGCTTGATGTGATTGAAGAATCCCAAAGTGAATGGAGTAGTCCCATTGTCCTTGTCCCAAAACCCAATGGGGAAATAAGGTTCTGCAATGATTACCGCAAGGTAAATGCTATATCTAAATTTGATGCTTATCCCATGCCCAGGGTTGACGAACTGATAGAGCGGTTAGGCAAAGCAAGATACCTCACAACTATTGACCTGACAAAAGGTTATTGGCAGGTGCCTCTTACAAAACAAGCAAGGGAAAAAACTGCATTTTCCACCCCAGATGGGCTGTTCCAATATAAGGTCCTACCTTTTGGGCTACATGGGGCCCCAGCAACTTTTCAAAGAATGATGGACCGAATTCTAAAGCCCCATGGTCGTTATGCTGCTGCCTACCTTGACGATATAGTCATTCATAGCACAGATTGGGAATCACACCTAGCAAAAGTTCAGGCTGTGGTGGACTCAATTAGAAATGCTGGTTTAACTGCCAATCCCGCAAAGTGTACTATTGGGCTTGAAGAGGCCAAATACTTGGGGTTCTCAATAGGAAGGGGACTAGTTAAACCACAAGTCACAAAGGTGGAATCTATTCAAAATTGGCCAAGGCCTTCCACCAAGAAACAAGTCAGGACATTTCTGGGCTTAACTAGCTACTACAGAAGGTTCATACCTGACTTTGCTACTATTGCCAGCCCTTTAACTGACCTTACTAAAGCAAAAGCCCCTGTAGTGGTACGGTGGTCAACAGAAGCTGAAGAAGCTTTTGTCAAATTAAAAGAAGCCCTCTGTGCCCATCCAGTTTTGGTGGCACCTGATTTTAGGAAGGGATTTATTGTGCAAACAGATGCCTCAGATGTCGGCTTAGGAGCTGTTCTGTCACAGGAGATTAATGGTGAGGAGCACCCAGTTTACTACTTGAGTAGGAAACTTAATTCCCAGGAGAGGAATTATTCAATTGTAGAAAAAGAATGTTTAGCCATAAAATGGGCTCTAGAATCCCTAAGATATTATCTCTTGGGTAGACAGTTCAGGCTCATTACAGACCATGCCCCGCTTACTTGGATGAGCCAAAACAAAGAGAAAAATGCAAGGGTTACTAGGTGGTTCCTGAGTTTGCAACCCTTCAGTTTCACTGTAGAACACAGGGCTGGAATTAAACAAGGCAATGCTGATGGGCTCTCAAGGTTATATTCCTTAATGTCCATGGTCGCTCACCCCTCTAGGGCAGAGCTGGGTGGGGGGATGTGTAATAAAATGGCTGGGTTAGTTGTAGATGGACGATATGTTTCTCCCAGGGTTTTGCATAGTTGGTACCCTGGAACATGGAATAATTAATCACAAACCCAGCCCTTTAATACAGACCTTAGCAGCAAGGTGATTGCTGCAGCTGAGAGCCTTTTAAAAAGACTCCAGTGGGGGGAGGGAGAGTCTCTTCCCCACTACACAGGTAGCAGGAGCTGCGCTGCATGGGAAAGGTACTTATGATTTCTGATTTTGTTTGCTTCTATTAAGTTGGAGTTGGAAAAGCCACCCAACTGTAGTTAGGCTGCCAATTGTATTTAGCCAGCGCTCTGGTGCAAGGGTTTATTTTCCTGTTTCTTATTTTGTGTTTGTTACTGAAGTTTTGTAACAAAATAAACTGCTGGCACTTGCCTTTAAGAGAGCAACCTCTGTGACTGCTATGTTTACCCTAAAAGACTGTGGGAAGCGGCCCTAAGACACTGAACCAGATCCCCCTGTAGGTTCAAGTGTCACAATGTGCTTATTGCTCATAAATGAAAAAACAACACAAACCTGGTCTCCACCATTTGTAGAATACAGTATCCAGCATATGGGTTAAATGCAGAAGAGGGGTAAAATCCCTGTGTCAGACCTAACAATACAGGGGAGATGTCAGGGGCACAAGTACATTCAGGGGTTATACCTGTTATGCATTTAACCCATGTACTGGAGTTTATTGTATTTGAATGTATTTCTTGCATATTTTTCTGTGGCAATCTTACCTCTGTGACTTGGGCTAATGTGCTGATAATCTATTTTTGCAGTGATATTTCTGATATGTTTGGTGTTAATATGATCGTTGTCCTTTTCTACAGTGATCTTACTGGCATTTCTAGGGCTAAAGGGTATGGCGGGTGGTAGCAGTTACGGCTTCAGATTGATGGTAGTCCCCTAGAGTCTGATTCTCTGGTGGGCCCTAGGTACCCCAGTCCGACACTGGGCCCCAGGCAGGTTAGAAAGGCTGGCAGTACCCATTAACATTGGATGTCTAACCCACTATGGAGCTGTTGTTCAACTACTTTATATGGGAGGAAGCTACCATATTGCTCTCCTTAGTATAAGTAAGTATAGTTTTGTTTATACAGAAGATAGGGTGCATATTAACCCCAGGCATACCAATAAAAACACTGCAGAATGGATAATGAACATAATAACTTATTACAGTAAGATTATTGCAGAATGGCTAATGCAGGCCGGAATATAACGAAGCCATTAAGCTCTGCCCTTAATATTTGCCTTATTACTGTGCCAATCTGTGGGATTCATGGGCCCCTGTGCCCGATAATCTCATTCCGGAGACGTTTCTCTGTTTGATCCATTTATAACCCATTTCTAATCTAATATTAATGATACTGTAGAGCCGTGGGCAGAGGAGGAAGGGTCTGTTGGGACCCACATTATAATTACAAATAACTAACAGGGAGAAGGGTCTATGGAATAAAGGCACCAGCTTGCTGTTTCCATAGGCAGATAATACAGAGCCCTGAAGTGCATCTATTAATAATCAGGCACCAAGGGGGTTGTCATTGAGGAAGGTTCTAGGTATAAGGTTCTAGCTGTGAGCCCTGAACATTCCTATACTGCAAGCTGGTATAGATGCTGATTAGCGGGAGTTGCCATATTGCTTCCCATAAATAATAAGCACATTTTTGGAAGCACAACTAGCTGCAATGACCCCCCACAAAGAGCGTAGGGAGAGAAGAGTGGAACCATAGAGCAGACCCTGCAGTCCTCCCTCACCCCCAGGCCCCCACGTAAGGAATACTATATAATGTTTTTGTATTTTGCCCCTGCCTTTCAGGGTAGATGAATTGCTGCAGGTCTCTCTGCCGCTTCCATGAATACAGTGCTGCCTTTACATAAGTGTAACCCTTTCTTGGCACTGATATCCAGGGCCACACTGGGGCGCAAACAGGAGAAATCCCAAGCCTCCGCTAAGTGGGAGATTTGGGGGGTTTGGAAAGTTTAAGTGCCCCCACCCAGGGCTAAACCGTGTATTAGTGGGCAACAACTCCCTGGGAACTGCGACAGCAGTGATTAATATACCAAATGCAATGGAAATAAACCACACAATTGATAGATATGAAATAAATTGTAATATATATGCAAGATGCAATGAAATGAAAACAGTGAATAACAGTTTCACATAACACATATAATAATTGACACTATTCCCCTTTGTGTAAGAATATGTCCCTTGTCACTTTAAGAACCTTGAGTGTGCACAGGTTAACTCCTTGTATGAAGGTAGGGGTAACAGAGTTATGTGTTGCAACAGCAGATTGTAGCACCCCGGGGTGTGTAACTGTAAAACCTCACCAACTCCCGGTGGCAGTGAAAGGGGAATAGACCCTGTGGGGCAGATGCAGGGAAGCAGTCTGGCAGCTTTAACCCTCACTGAGCTTGAGATGCAGGGGGAGAGAAAGGCTTCTTGGGATCCTGATGGAGATTCACTGCAGGTGTCAGAGAGGCTGATGGGTAATCCCACATCCAGATCCAGTGTACACGCTGGTAACTCACTACAGGGCTGAAGCCCTAACTCTCCTACAGGGATTACTCCCCTAACAATAGCACTAATCCCATTCACTAAATGGCTGAATGGGTTAACTAACTCCCTATGCTCTGATTATGGGGTTCCCTATATAGAATAGAATGTTCTACAGGTGGAACCCTAGCTCCCTACTTGTACAGATCAGAGGAACACTCACAGGAAGATGGAGAAACCTCAGGCAGCTCCCAGTATTACTGTGCAGAGTCCATGCTTTCCTTCTCCTCTCTTCCTGAATCAGATCTGCCTCACTTTCATATCTTTTTGGCTCCAAAGCTCTTTGAGCAGGGTCCCAAGGTCAGAAGCCAATCCCCCCCTGCTGATTGGGCCAGGCTGTGACTGGGAACTGTCCCTTTGCAGTACAGTCAGCAGCCATGTTTTTGGTTGCTCCAGATTTAAAGTCACAGGGTTGTGTGTTTGGGGAAAGTGTAAATTAGCACTTCCCTACATAAGTGTCTCCCTTTTTGCCCCCTACCCACCCCCTAACATGGGAAAATAAGGGGGATAATGAAGCTTGGGGCGCCAAAAATCCCCTGCACTTTTGCCAACCCTTTTAACTGTAGTTACGTAATGAAGAAAATAAACAATAAACACATTAACCCCACTGCAGAAAATGAACTATGAGCAGCACATCCCATTAATAAAAGGGCAAAAATGGGCAATAAACATATAAACTCCAGCAATTCCAATAATATCATTGCAGAATAGAGAATGAGCATATTAACCCCAGACATGCCAGTAAAAACGCTGCAGAATGGATAATGAACATATTAACCCCAGACGTGCCAGCATGATCACTGCAGAATGGATAATAAACATACTGATCCCAGACATACCAGTAAAAACAGACAATGGGGGAGCACCCTAAAAAAACCCATCATCAAATCTTTATGAACCAACAACTTAGTGAGGGTAATATCCCAGTAATATAAGTGCATAAATGGGTAATAAACATATTAACTCCAGCAATTCCAATAAGATCATTGCAGAATAGTGAATGAGCATATTAACTCCAGACATGCCAGTAAAAACGCTGCAGAATGGATAATGAACAAATTAACCCCAGACGTGCCAGCATGATCACTGCAGAATGCATAATAAACATATTAACCCCAGACATGCCAGCATGATCACTGCAGAATGGATAATGAACATATTAACCCCAGATGTGCCACCATGATCACTGCAAAATGGATAATGAACATATTAACCCCAGACGTGCCAGCATGATCACTGCAGAATGGATAATAAACATACTGACCCCAGACATACCAGTAAATACAGACAATGGGGGGAGCACCCTAAAAAAAAAATCATCATCAAATCTTTATGAATCAACAACTTAGTGAGGGTAATATCCCAGTAATATAAGTGCATAAATGGGTAATAAACATATTAACTCCAGCAATTCCAGTAAGATCATTGCAGAATAGTGAATGAGCATATTAACCCCAGACATGCCAGTAAAAACTCTGCAGAATGGATAATGAACATATTAACCCCAGACGTGCCAGCATGATCACTGCAGAATTGATAATGAACATATATACCCCAGACGTACCACCATGATCACTGCAGAATGGATAATGAACATATTAACCCCAGACGTGCCAGCATGATCACTGCAGAATGGATAATAAACATACTGACCCCAGACATACCAGTAAAAACAGGCAATGGGGGGAGCACCCTAAAAAAAAATCATCATCAAATCTTTATGAATCAACAACTTAGTGAGGGTAATATCCCAGTAATATAAGTGCATAAATGGGTAATAAACATATTAACTCCAGCAATTCCAGTAAGATCATTGCAGAATAGTGAATGAGCATATTAACCCCAGACATGCCAGTAAAAATACTGCAGAATGGATAATGAACAAATTAACCCCAGACGTGCCAGCGTGATCACTGCAGAATGGATAATGAACATATATACCCCAGACGTACCACCATGATCACTGCAGAATGGATAATGAACATATTAACCCCAGACGTGCCAGCATGATCACTGCAGAATGGATAATAAACATACTGACCCCAGACATACCAGTAAAAACAGGCAATGGGGGGAGCACCCTAAAAAAAAATCATCATCAAATCTTTATGAATCAACAACTTAGTGAGGGTAATATCCCAGTAATATAAGTGCATAAATGGGTAATAAACATATTAACTCCAGCAATTCCAGTAAGATCATTGCAGAATAGTGAATGAGCATATTAACCCCAGACATGCCAGTAAAAATACTGCAGAATGGATAATGAACAAATTAACCCCAGACGTGCCAGCGTGATCACTGCAGAATGGATAATGAACATATATACCCCAGACGTACCACCATGATCACTGCAGAATGGATAATGAACATATTAACCCCAGACGTGCCAGCATGATCACTGCAGAATGGATAATAAACATACTGACCTCAGACATACCAGTAAAAACAGACAATGGGGGGAGCACCCTAAAAAAAATCATCATCAAATCTTTATGAATCAACAACTTAGTGAGGGTAATATCCCAGTCATATAAGTGCATAAATGGGTAATAAACATATTAACTCCAGCAATTCCAGTAAGATCATTGCAGAATAGTGAATGAGCATATTAACCCCAGACATGCCAGTAAAAACACTGCAGAATGGATAATGAACATATTAACCCCAGACGTGCCAGCATGATCACTGCAGAATGGATAATGAACATATTAACCCCAGATGTGCCAGCATGATCACTGCAGAATGGATAATGAACATATTAACCCCAGACGTGCCAGTATGATCACTGCAGAATTGATAATGAACATATATACCCCAGACGTACCACCATGATCACTGCAGAATGGATAATGAACATATTAACCCCAGATGTGCCAGCATGATCACTGCAGAATGGATAATAAACATACTGACCCCAGACATACCAGTAAAAACAGGCAATGGGGGGAGCACCGTAAAAAAAATCATCAAATCTTTATGAAGCAACAACTTAGTGAGGGTAATATCCCAGTAATATAGGTGCATAAATGGGTAATAAACATATTAACTCCAGCAATTCCAGTAAGATCATTGCAGAATAGAGAATGAGCATATTAACCCCAGACATGCCAGTAAAAACTCTGCAGAATGGATAATGAACATATTAACCCCAGACGTGCCAGCATGATCACTGCAGAATTGATAATGAACATATATACCCCAGACGTACCACCATGATCACTGCAGAATGGATAATGAACATATTAACCCCAGACGTGCCAGCATGATCACTGCAGAATGGATAATAAACATACTGACCCCAGATATACCAGTAAAAACAGACAATGGGGGGAGCACCCTAAAAAAAATCATCATCAAATCTTTATGAATCAACAACTTAGTGAGGGTAATATCCCAGTAATATTAGTGCATAAATGGGTAATAAACATATTAACTCCAGCAATTCCAGTAAGATCATTGCAGAATAGTGAATGAGCAAATTAACCCCAGACATACCAGTAACAACACTGCAGAATGGATAATGAACATATTAACCCCAGACATGCCAGCATGATCACTGCAGAATGGATAATGAACATATAAACCCCAGACATGCCAGCATGATCACTGCAGAATGGATAATTAACATATTAACCCCAGACATGCCAGCATGATCACTGCAGAATGGATAATAATCATATAGACCCCAGATATACCAGTAAAAACAGACAATGGGGGAGCAGCCTAAAAAAAAAATCATCATCAAAATCTCTATAAATCAACAACATAGTTAGGGGGGAATTTGGGTTAAAAATGAAATCTCAATGTATTTGAAAAAAAAGCAAATTACTGTGATTTTTATTCTTTTTTTCCTATAAAAAGCACATTTCCAGAGCAATCGCTGTTTATTTGTCTGTAGCTGCACAGGTGTAAATTGGCCCCGAAACCAAGGAAATTTTGTATCCTAAATTACAGGGTATTCATCTCCCCCGCTAGCACTGCCGCTCACACAGTCGGGCGCCCGACATCACGAAGGGAACTGACAGGGCTGCCAGCAGTATGTAGGGCTGGAGCGGAATAATGAATGTTGGAAGGAAAATCTCTTTTATAAATAGGATTTAATGGGAAATTTGGGAATTACACGCCCTGGCATCCCATTGGCTCTGACCTACATTCCCTGTATGATGGTCATACTCACCGTCTTACTCTCCGTAGAGGGATTGTTCACCTTTGAGTTAACCTTTAGTATGCTGTCGAGAGTAATATTGCAAAAAAAAATTGCAATTGGTCTTCAGTTTTTTATTAATTTCAGTTTTTTAATTATTTACATTTTTGTTCAGCAGCTCTCCAGTTTCAGAAGCCATCTGGTTGCTAGGGTCCAAATTACCACAGCAACCACAGAGTGGTTTCGAAGGAGAGACTGGTGTATGAATAGGAGAGGGCCTGAATAGAAAAAAGTAATAAAAAAATTGTTTTTAATTTTGTAGTTTTTCAGTTAGGTAGCTTTATGTTTAGCAACTCTCCAATCTGGAATAGCAGCAGCTATCTGGTTGCTAGGGTTTTGCTTACCTTAGCAACCAGGCAGTGGTGCGAACGAGAGACTGGAATATGAATAGAAGGGGGACTAAATAGCAAGATAAGGAATAAATAGTAACAATATGATATAATCAGAAACAGTGGCCCCCAGACTCTACTGCGTACAGGTGCCTCTAGGAGAGTATTGAGTAGCACCTCTATGGCATTTACATACGTACATGATAAGCAAAGGGAAAGGTGTTATACAGAGAACTCTGAGTATCACTCATGTATTATAAGGGATAATGTACCCCCTACTGTAAATGATAAGGATATTAGCAGTCACTGAGGGGTTCTGTGCCCATATAAAGGCACAAGGCTGCAGGCTGAGTTATACAGGGAACTCTGAGTATCACTCATGTATTATAAGGGATAATGTACCCCCTACTGTAAATGATAAGGATATTAGCAGTCACTGAGGGGTTCTGTGCCCCCCATATAAAGGCACAAGGCTGCAGGCTGAGTTATACAGGGAACTCTGAGTATCACTCATGTATTGTAAGGGATAATGTACCCCCTACTGTAAATGATAAGGATATTAGCAGTCACTGAGGGGTTCTGTGCCCATATAAAGGCACAAGGCTGCAGGCTGAGTTATACAGGGAACTCTGAGCATCACTCATGTATTATAAGGGATAATGTACCCCCTACTGTAAATGATAAGGATATTAGCAGTCACTGAGGGGTTCTGTGCCCATATAAAGGCACAAGGCTGCAGGCTGAGTTATACAGGGAACTCTGAGTATCACTCATGTATTATAAGGGATAATGTACCCCCTACTGTAAATGATAAGGATATTAGCAGTCACTGAGGGGTTCTGTGCCCATATAAAGGCACAAGGCTGCAGGCTGAGTTATACAGGGAACTCTGAGTATCACTCATGTATTATAAGGGATAATGTACCCCCTACTGTAAATGATAAGGATATTAGCAGTCACTGAGGGGTTCTGTGCCCCCCATATAAAGGCACAAGGCTGCAGGCTGAGTTATACAGAGAACTCTGAGTATCACTCATGTATTATAAGGGATAATGAACCCCCTACTGTAAATGATAAGGATATTAGCAGTCACTGAGGGGTTCTGTGCCCATATAAAGGCACAAGGCTGCAGGCTGAGTTATACAGGGAACTCTGAGTATCACTCATGTATTATAAGGGATAATGTACCCCCTACTGTAAATGATAAGGATATGAGCAGTCACTGAGGGGTTCTGTGCCCCCCATATAAAGGCACAAGGCTGCAGGCTGAGTTATACAGGGAACTCTGAGTATCACTCATGTATTATAAGGGATAATGTACCCCCTACTGTAAATGATAAGGATATGAGCAGTCACTGAGGGGTTCTGTGCCCATATAAAGGCACAAGGCCAAAGGGCCCTGGATGCCAGACTCTATCGTGGGCCTTATTGGGTGGAACTGCAACCTGAAACATGCAGGCGTTACATGGCGGCACCTTAAAGGAACAGTAACACCAAAAAATGAAAGTGTATAAAAGTAATAACAATATAATGTACTGTTGCCCTGCACTGGTACAACTGGTGTGTTTGCCTCAGAAAGACTTCTATAGTTTATATAAGTAAGCTGCTGTGTAGCCATGGGGGCAGCCATTCAAAGGAGAAAAGGCACAGGTTACTTAGCAGGTAACAGACAAACCCCCATTATATGGGGCTTATCTACTAGTTATCTGCTATGTCAGTGCTGTCCAACTTCTGTTGTACCGAGGGCCGGAATTTTTCCGACCTACGTGGTGGAGGGCCGATAATGGAAGCCAGTTTTGACCACTCCCCTTTTTGAAACCGCACCCACTTGAAACCACACCCATGTTATCACATGACCATACCCATATTAATGGTTGTAGTACAGCAAAAACCTGCCATACTCTGCCTGCCCTACCCTGCCTGTGTGCCATACTCTGCCTGCCCTACCCTGCCTGTGTGTGCCATACTCTGCCTGCCCTACCCTGCCTGTGTGTGCCATACTCTGCCTGCCCTACCCTGCCTGTGTGTGCCATACTCTGCCTTCCCTACCCTGCCTGTGTGCCATACTCTGCCTGCCCTACCCTGCCTGTGTGTGCCATACTCTGCCTTCCCTACCCTGCCTGTGTGTGCCATACTCTGCCTTCCCTACCCTGCCTGTGTGCCATACTTGGCTGGTTTGTGCCATACTTGGCCTGTGTGCGCCATACTCTGCCTGCCCTACCCTGCCTGTGTGCCATACTCTGCCTTCCCTACCCTGCCTGCGTGTGCCATACTCTCACTGTGTTTGCCATTCTTGGCCTGTGTGTGCCATACTCTGCCTGTGTGTGCCATACTCTGCCTGTGTGTGCCAAACTCTGCCTTCCCTACCCTGCCTGTGTGTGCCATACTCTGCCTTCCCTACCCTGCCTGTGTGTGCCATACTCTGCTTGCCCTATGCTGCCTGTGTGTGCCATACTCTGCCTGCCCTACTCTGCCTGTGTGTGCCATACTCTGCCTGCCCTACTCTGCCTGTGTGTGCCATACTCTGCCTGCCCTACTCTGCCTGTGTGTGTGCCATACTCTGCCTTCCCTACCCTGCCTGTGTGTGCCATACTCTGCTTGCCCTATGCTGCCTGTGTGTGCCATACTCTGCCTGCCCTACTCTGCCTGTGTGTGCCATACTCTGCCTGCCCTACTCTGCCTGTGTGTGCCATACTCTGCCTGCCCTACTCTGCCTGTGTGTGTGCCATACTCTGCCTTCCCTACCCTGCCTGTGTGTGCCATACTCTGCCTGTGTGTGCCATACTCTGCCTGCCCTACTCTGCCTGTGTGTGCCATACTCTGCCTGCCCTACTCTGCCTGTGTGTGTGCCATACTCTGCCTTCCCTACCCTGCCTGTGTGTGCCATACTCTGCTTGCCCTATGATGCCTGTGTGTATGGCACACACAGGCAGCCTACAGTGACACAATGCTGGCACTGCTCCTACTGTCTGCACAATAACTATGTATTAAAACACTTTTTAATTGCAGTACCACCTCAGTATATGTTCTTTTTGTAGTGTGCAGGGATTATTTGTGGGTTTCTACTGCTCCTGAGGTGTGAACAGGGGAACAATGGGGGTGATTACAGCCTGAGCCTGAGGTGTGAACACTGCAGGGGGTGAACAATGCAGAGACTAAAAGGTGTGAACAACACAGGGGATTACATATTTAAACAATACAGGGGGATTACAGCCTGAATCTGAGGTGAGAACCATGCAGGGGGGCAGTTAATCTCAGTACTGATACCATTTGAAGTTTACACAAGAGTAAGCCATCAAAGCAGCCAGACAGGTGGGGGGGCCACACAGAGGGGGGTCGCGGGCCGCATGCGGCCCGCGGGCCGCCAGTTGGACAGCACTGTGCTATGTAACCTGTGCCTTTTCTCCTTTGAATGGCTGCCCCCGTGGCTACACAGCAGCTTATTATATAGTATCTTTTCTGTAGCAAAAACACCAGTTTTTTTCAGAGCAATAGCACATTATATTTTAATTGCTTTAAAACACTTTAATTTTTTGATGTTACTGTTCCTTTAAAAGACAATGCCACATTCCCAAAGATCTCTATAATGTTTCTTTAATTGCTTGTTTGAAGGCTGAAGGGCAGCACCATAGGTTTCCATAAGGGAATATTGCCCCTGTAAGTCCCAGAAGCCAGTGCTGTATGTAGGTCAGCAAGTGCAAAGAAAAGGTACTTGCCCCAGGCTACACGGGGCTGAGCCTGAATTCAATGAACTGTGTTTCTCATTAGAATCCCAGACAGGTTGCACAGAGCTGGTAAACATGGGGTTAAGGGGAAACCAAGCTATTTATTTGCAGGATTTTCCTTCTGTTTGTTTCCCTTTTGAAATTTCCTGATGAAATAATTGGCCTTGTGGCAACAGCTGCACAATCATTTCTTATTATAACCACTAGGGGAGCTGCAGCAATCACTTCTTATTATAACCACTAGGGGAGCTGTAGCAACTACTTCTTATTATAACCACAATCACTTCTTATTATAACCACTTGGGGAGCTGTAGCAACTACTTCTTATTATAACCACAATCACTTCTTATTATAACCACAATCACTTCTTATTATAACCACTAGGGGAGCTGTAGCAGCTACTTCTTATTATAACCACAATCACTTCTTATTATAACCACTAGGGGAGCTGTAGCAAATACTTCTTATTATAACCACAATCACTTCTTATTATAACCACTAGGGGAGCTGTAGCAACTACTTCTTATTATAACCACAATCACTTCTTATTATAACCACTTGGGGAGCTGTAGCAACTACTTCTTATTATAACCACAATCACTTCTTATTATAACCACAATCACTTCTTATTATAACCACTAGGGGAGCTGCAGCAATCACTTCTTATTATAACCACTAGGGGAGCTGTAGCAACTACTTCTTATTATAACCACAATCACTTCTTATTATAACCACTAGGGGAGCTGTAGCAACTACTTCTTATTATAACCACAATCACTTCTTATTATAACCACTAGGGGAACTGCAGCAATCACTTCTTATTATAACCACTAGGGGAGCTGTAGCAACTACTTCTTATTATAACCACAATCACTTCTTATTATAACCACTAGGGGAGCTGTAGCAACTACTTCTTATTATAACCACAATTACTTCTTATTATAACCACAATCACTTCTTATTATAACCACTAGGGGAGCTGTAGCAACTACTTCTTATTATAACCACTAGGGGAGCTGCAGCAAGCACTTCTTATTATAACCACTAGGGGAGCAGTAGCAACTACTTCTTATTATAACCACAATCACTTCTTATTATAACCACTAGGGGAGCTGCAGCAATCACTTCTTATTATAACCACTAGGGGAGCTGTAGTAACTACTTCTTATTATAACCACAATCACTTCTTATTATAACCACTAGGGGAGCTGTAGCAACTACTTCTTATTATAACCAAAATCACTTCTTATTATAACCACTAGGGGAGCTGTAGCAATCACTTTTTATTATAAGCACAATCACTTCTTATTATAACCACTAGGGGAGCTGTAGCAACTACTTATTATAACCAAAATCACTTCTTATTATAACCACAATCACTTCTTATTATAACCACTAGGGGAGCTGTAGCAATCACTTCTTATTATAACCACAATCACTTCTTATTATAACCACTAGGGGAGCTGTAGCAACTACTTCTTATTATAAACCAAAATCACTTCTTATTATAACCACTAGGGGAGCTGTAGCAATCACTTCTTATTGTAAGCACAATCACTTCTTATTATAACCACTAGGGGAGCTGTAGCAATCACTTCTTATTATAACCAAAATCACTTCTTATTATAACCACTAGGGGAGCTGTAGCAACTACTTCTTATTACAACCAAAATCACTTCTTATTATAACCACTAGGGGAGCTGTAGCAACTACTTCTTATTATAACCAAAATCACTTCTTATTATAACCACTAGGGGAGCTGTAGCAACTACTTCTTATTATAACCAAAATCACTTCTTATTATAACCACTAGGGGAGCTGTAGCAACTACTTCTTATTATAACCAAAATCACTTCTTATTATAACCACTAGGGGAGCTGTAGCAACTACTTCTTATTATAACCAAAATCACTTCTTATTATAACCACTAGGGGAGCTGTAGCAACTACTTCTTATTATAACCAAAATCACTTCTTATTATAACCACTAGGGGAGCTGTAGCAACTACTTCTTATTATAACCACTAGGGGAGCTGTAGGAATCACTTCTTATTATAACCACTAGGGGAGCTGTAGAAATCATTTCTTATTATAACCTCTAAGATGCTTTGCCTCCCCTAGGGAACAGGATTTCCTACAGGCAACAAAACACCCTTTTTGACCCCTGCTGCCCCCCTTACAGAGTCGGCCCCAGTGTTGGATATAAGACATTTCCCAATATAAACTGGATCATTACAAAGGTCACATGAAGATAAAATATTTTCCCCACTCGTCAGCGCGTCTGGCTAATGATTACTGGTACCGAGCGTCAGCGAGTCGCCTCTGGGTAACGAGCGATTGGGAAAGCAACGGCGCTTCAGCCTCTGGCTTCCTCAGTCTAAAGAGCCCCTAATCCTGACTCAAAGCTATGGCAGCATAGGGATTCCCCTGTACTAAGCACAATTCAGCAGGAACAGCCCCCTAAGTTTGCTCATAGCCTGTACAGAGAGATACCATAAACGTTTGGCACATAGGGATTCCCCTGTACTAAGCACAATTCAGCAGGAACAGCCCCCTAAGTTTGCTCATAGCCTGTACAGAGAGATACCATAAAACTATGGCACATAGGGATTCCCCTGTACTAAGCACAGTTCAGCAGGAACAGCCCCCTAAGTTTGCTCATAGCCTGTACAGAGAGATACCATAAAACTATGGCACATAGGGATTCCCCTGTACTAAGCACAATTCAGCAGGAACAGCCCCCTAAGTTTGCTCATAGCCTGTACAGAGAGATACCATAAAACTATGGCACATAGGGATTCCCCTGTACTAAGCACAATTCAGCAGGAACAGCCCCACTGACAGTGGAAGAGGTTCTGTACAGAATGCCTGCGCAGCTCCCTTTTGGCCCCTGGGGGACACCATCCCACCTGGTATAAACATATCAGGAGCCGCTAACAGGTTTAGGAAGCGCAAGTCATGAAATGTCCTTATAAATCTCTGGCCGGGATCCGGTGCGGAGAGAAAGGCTCAGGCTGTAGGGGAAATACGGAAATAAATAACCCCCAGTCACTCAGCGATTCCAAATGAGAGGGGGGGCAACACCACCTACTGGCAACAGCCCTACTGGGCCTGAACTAGGGGCACGTGCCTATTGGGCAGAATTGGGTATAAGAGCAGGTGAAGGAGTGACCACAAGGGGGCCTCGGGGAGCAGCACCCCTCTACATAGAGAAACTTAGCAACTGAAAATGGCCCCGCCCCCCCAGTTATGTGCACTTTCCTTTTTCTTGTCAATTCAGGTTTCTGCCCACGTGCCCCCATATAAACAAACACCCGCCCAGCTTCCTACAGACTCAGCCCTGCTAGGAACCACTAACAACCCTTTCTTTGGAGCAATTACTTTTTGTCTGCAGGACATTGGGTGATGTTGATAAAAAGGAATGTATATGGGTCACTATCCCTACAAACAATTCATAGAGCCCACGTACCCCCATATAAACAAACACCCACCCAGGTTCCTATAGACTACCCTTTGTTTGGAGCAGTTACGTTCTGTCTCCAGGAAACTGGGTGATGTTGCTAAAAAGGAATGTATATGGGCCACGTGCTGCTATAACTGATACTCACAGGCGCGCCGCAGGCTACACTTGTGTCTCAGCCGCCACGCACATGAACTGACAGCCAATCAGCTGTGCAGAAAGGGGAGTCCTTACTCTGTGTGTCCTGCACCCCCACTCTGCTTTGGACCCAAGAGAAATCTTAGAACCGTCCTGAACAGATTTTCCAGGGCCAGTGCCCATATAATTATATAGAAGTAATTAACACGTTCTCTAATTACTCCCCACGGCTCACAGGTTCTACTTTAACTCTTCGGTGGCTTTTTATATCCAGATTAATGTTCTGTCTCTGTCGGGGTTAATAAGAACTGTCAGTGTCTTTCATAAGGAAAGGACTTAACTGTTGCACGGAGACAACTCTTTCCTGTCATATCCTCTGCCTTCCCTACCCTGCCTGTGTGCCATACTCTGCCTGCCCTACCCTGCCTGTGTGTGCCATACTCTGCCTTCCCTACCCTGCCTGTGTGTGCCATACTCTGCCTTCCCTACCCTGCCTGTGTGCCATACTTGGCTGGTTTGTGCCATACTTGGCCTGTGTGCGCCATACTCTGCCTGCCCTACCCTGCCTGTGTGCCATACTCTGCCTTCCCTACCCTGCCTGCGTGTGCCATACTCTCACTGTGTTTGCCATTCTTGGCCTGTGTGTGCCATACTCTGCCTGTGTGTGCCATACTCTGCCTGTGTGTGCCAAACTCTGCCTTCCCTACCCTGCCTGTGTGTGCCATACTCTGCCTTCCCTACCCTGCCTGTGTGTGCCATACTCTGCTTGCCCTATGCTGCCTGTGTGTGCCATACTCTGCCTGCCCTACTCTGCCTGTGTGTGCCATACTCTGCCTGCCCTACTCTGCCTGTGTGTGCCATACTCTGCCTGCCCTACTCTGCCTGTGTGTGTGCCATACTCTGCCTTCCCTACCCTGCCTGTGTGTGCCATACTCTGCTTGCCCTATGCTGCCTGTGTGTGCCATACTCTGCCTGCCCTACTCTGCCTGTGTGTGCCATACTCTGCCTGCCCTACTCTGCCTGTGTGTGCCATACTCTGCCTGCCCTACTCTGCCTGTGTGTGTGCCATACTCTGCCTTCCCTACCCTGCCTGTGTGTGCCATACTCTGCCTGTGTGTGCCATACTCTGCCTGCCCTACTCTGCCTGTGTGTGCCATACTCTGCCTGCCCTACTCTGCCTGTGTGTGTGCCATACTCTGCCTTCCCTACCCTGCCTGTGTGTGCCATACTCTGCTTGCCCTATGATGCCTGTGTGTATGGCACACACAGGCAGCCTACAGTGACACAATGCTGGCACTGCTCCTACTGTCTGCACAATAACTATGTATTAAAACACTTTTTAATTGCAGTACCACCTCAGTATATGTTCTTTTTGTAGTGTGCAGGGATTATTTGTGGGTTTCTACTGCTCCTGAGGTGTGAACAGGGGAACAATGGGGGTGATTACAGCCTGAGCCTGAGGTGTGAACACTGCAGGGGGTGAACAATGCAGAGACTAAAAGGTGTGAACAACACAGGGGATTACATATTTAAACAATACAGGGGGATTACAGCCTGTCACTTCTTATTATAACCACTAGGGGAGCTGTAGCAACTACTTCTTATTATAACCACAATCACTTCTTATTATAACCACTAGGGGAGCTGTAGCAACTACTTCTTATTATAACCACAATCACTTCTTATTATAACCACTAGGGGAACTGCAGCAATCACTTCTTATTATAACCACTAGGGGAGCTGTAGCAACTACTTCTTATTATAACCACAATCACTTCTTATTATAACCACTAGGGGAGCTGTAGCAACTACTTCTTATTATAACCACAATTACTTCTTATTATAACCACAATCACTTCTTATTATAACCACTAGGGGAGCTGTAGCAACTACTTCTTATTATAACCACTAGGGGAGCTGCAGCAAGCACTTCTTATTATAACCACTAGGGGAGCAGTAGCAACTACTTCTTATTATAACCACAATCACTTCTTATTATAACCACTAGGGGAGCTGCAGCAATCACTTCTTATTATAACCACTAGGGGAGCTGTAGTAACTACTTCTTATTATAACCACAATCACTTCTTATTATAACCACTAGGGGAGCTGTAGCAACTACTTCTTATTATAACCAAAATCACTTCTTATTATAACCACTAGGGGAGCTGTAGCAATCACTTTTTATTATAAGCACAATCACTTCTTATTATAACCACTAGGGGAGCTGTAGCAACTACTTATTATAACCAAAATCACTTCTTATTATAACCACAATCACTTCTTATTATAACCACTAGGGGAGCTGTAGCAATCACTTCTTATTATAACCACAATCACTTCTTATTATAACCACTAGGGGAGCTGTAGCAACTACTTCTTATTATAACCAAAATCACTTCTTATTATAACCACTAGGGGAGCTGTAGCAATCACTTCTTATTGTAAGCACAATCACTTCTTATTATAACCACTAGGGGAGCTGTAGCAATCACTTCTTATTATAACCAAAATCACTTCTTATTATAACCACTAGGGGAGCTGTAGCAACTACTTCTTATTACAACCAAAATCACTTCTTATTATAACCACTAGGGGAGCTGTAGCAACTACTTCTTATTATAACCAAAATCACTTCTTATTATAACCACTAGGGGAGCTGTAGCAACTACTTCTTATTATAACCAAAATCACTTCTTATTATAACCACTAGGGGAGCTGTAGCAACTACTTCTTATTATAACCAAAATCACTTCTTATTATAACCACTAGGGGAGCTGTAGCAACTACTTCTTATTATAACCAAAATCACTTCTTATTATAACCACTAGGGGAGCTGTAGCAACTACTTCTTATTATAACCAAAATCACTTCTTATTATAACCACTAGGGGAGCTGTAGCAACTACTTCTTATTATAACCACTAGGGGAGCTGTAGGAATCACTTCTTATTATAACCACTAGGGGAGCTGTAGAAATCATTTCTTATTATAACCTCTAAGATGCTTTGCCTCCCCTAGGGAACAGGATTTCCTACAGGCAACAAAACACCCTTTTGACCCCTGCTGCCCCCCTTACAGAGTCGGCCCCCAGTGTTGGATATAAGACATTTCCCAATATAAACTGGATCATTACAAAGGTCACATGAAGATAAAATATTTTCCCCACTCGTCAGCGCGTCTGGCTAATGATTACTGGTACCGAGCGTCAGCGAGTCGCCTCTGGGTAACGAGCGATTGGGAAAGCAACGGCGCTTCAGCCTCTGGCTTCCTCAGTCTAAAGAGCCCCTAATCCTGACTCAAAGCTATGGCAGCATAGGGATTCCCCTGTACTAAGCACAATTCAGCAGGAACAGCCCCCTAAGTTTGCTCATAGCCTGTACAGAGAGATACCATAAACGTTTGGCACATAGGGATTCCCCTGTACTAAGCACAATTCAGCAGGAACAGCCCCCTAAGTTTGCTCATAGCCTGTACAGAGAGATACCATAAAACTATGGCACATAGGGATTCCCCTGTACTAAGCACAGTTCAGCAGGAACAGCCCCCTAAGTTTGCTCATAGCCTGTACAGAGAGATACCATAAAACTATGGCACATAGGGATTCCCCTGTACTAAGCACAATTCAGCAGGAACAGCCCCCTAAGTTTGCTCATAGCCTGTACAGAGAGATACCATAAAACTATGGCACATAGGGATTCCCCTGTACTAAGCACAATTCAGCAGGAACAGCCCCACTGACAGTGGAAGAGGTTCTGTACAGAATGCCTGCGCAGCTCCCTTTTGGCCCCTGGGGGACACCATCCCACCTGGTATAAACATATCAGGAGCCGCTAACAGGTTTAGGAAGCGCAAGTCATGAAATGTCCTTATAAATCTCTGGCCGGGATCCGGTGCGGAGAGAAAGGCTCAGGCTGTAGGGGAAATACGGAAATAAATAACCCCCAGTCACTCAGCGATTCCAAATGAGAGGGGGGGCAACACCACCTACTGGCAACAGCCCTACTGGGCCTGAACTAGGGGCACGTGCCTATTGGGCAGAATTGGGTATAAGAGCAGGTGAAGGAGTGACCACAAGGGGGCCTCGGGGAGCAGCACCCCTCTACATAGAGAAACTTAGCAACTGAAAATGGCCCCGCCCCCCCAGTTATGTGCACTTTCCTTTTCTTGTCAATTCAGGTTTCTGCCCACGTGCCCCCATATAAACAAACACCCGCCCAGCTTCCTACAGACTCAGCCCTGCTAGGAACCACTAACAACCCTTTCTTTGGAGCAATTACTTTTTGTCTGCAGGACATTGGGTGATGTTGATAAAAAGGAATGTATATGGGTCACTATCCCTACAAACAATTCATAGAGCCCACGTACCCCCATATAAACAAACACCCACCCAGGTTCCTATAGACTACCCTTTGTTTGGAGCAGTTACGTTCTGTCTCCAGGAAACTGGGTGATGTTGCTAAAAAGGAATGTATATGGGCCACGTGCTGCTATAACTGATACTCACAGGCGCGCCGCAGGCTACACTTGTGTCTCAGCCGCCACGCACATGAACTGACAGCCAATCAGCTGTGCAGAAAGGGGAGTCCTTACTCTGTGTGTCCTGCACCCCCACTCTGCTTTGGACCCAAGAGAAATCTTAGAACCGTCCTGAACAGATTTTCCAGGGCCAGTGCCCATATAATTATATAGAAGTAATTAACACGTTCTCTAATTACTCCCCACGGCTCACAGGTTCTACTTTAACTCTTCGGTGGCTTTTTATATCCAGATTAATGTTCTGTCTCTGTCGGGGTTAATAAGAACTGTCAGTGTCTTTCATAAGGAAAGGACTTAACTGTTGCACGGAGACAACTCTTTCCTGTCATATCCTTATCATATACAGTAGGGGGTACATTATCCCTTATAATACATGAGTGATACTCAGAGTTCCCTGTATAACTCAGCCTGCAGCCTTGTGCCTTTATATGGGCACAGAACCCCTCAGTGACTGCTAATATCCTTATCATGTACAGTAGGGGGTACATTATCCCTTATAATACATGAGTGATACTCAGAGTTCCCTGTATAACTCAGCCTGCAGCCTTGTGCCTTTATATGGGCACAGAACCCCTCAGTGACTGCTAATATCCTTATCCTTTACAGTAGGGGGTACATTATCCCTTATAATACATGAGTGATACTCAGAGTTCCCTGTATAACTCAGCCTGCAGCCTTGTGCCTTTATATGGGGGGCACAGAACCCCTCAGTGACTGCTAATATCCTTATCATTTACAGTAGGGGGTACATTATCCCTTATAATACATGAGTGATACTCAGAGTTCCCTGTATAACTCAGCCTGCAGCCTTGTGCCTTTATATGGGCACAGAACCCCTCAGTGACTGCTAATATCCTTATCATTTACAGTAGGGGGTACATTATCCCTTATAATACATGAGTGATACTCAGAGTTCCCTGTATAACTCAGCCTGCAGCCTTGTGCCTTTATATGGGCACAGAACCCCTCAGTGACTGCTAATATCCTTATCATTTACAGTAGGGGGTACATTATCCCTTATAATACATGAGTGATACTCAGAGTTCCCTGTATAACTCAGCCTGCAGCCTTGTGCCTTTATATGGGCACAGAACCCCTCAGTGACTGCTAATATCCTTATCATTTACAGTAGGGGGTACATTATCCCTTATAATACATGAGTGATACTCAGAGTTCCCTGTATAACTCAGCCTGCAGCCTTGTGCCTTTATATGGGGGGCACAGAACCCCTCAGTGACTGCTAATATCCTTATCATTTACAGTAGGGGGTACATTATCCCTTATAATACATGAGTGATACTCAGAGTTCCCTGTATAACTCAGCCTGCAGCCTTGTGCCTTTATATGGGGGGCACAGAACCCCTCAGTGACTGCTAATATCCTTATCATTTACAGTAGGGGGTACATTATCCCTTATAATACATGAGTGATACTCAGAGTTCCCTGTATAACTCAGCCTGCAGCCTTGTGCCTTTATATGGGCACAGAACCCCTCAGTGACTGCTAATATCCTTATCATTTACAGTAGGGGGTACATTATCCCTTATAATACATGAGTGATACTCAGAGTTCCCTGTATAACTCAGCCTGCAGCCTTGTGCCTTTATATGGGGGGCACAGAACCCCTCAGTGACTGCTAATATCCTTATCATTTACAGTAGGGGGTACATTATCCCTTATAATACATGAGTGATACTCAGAGTTCCCTGTGTGTTTGGAATATTATATCGGGGGGGGGGGGGGTATAAGAGGGGATTCTCTATAAGCTCAATCTTCCCCTCACTGTAATGTTTCTAACACTGAGAAGCTGAATTCAGATTTCCCCCCCGGGGGGGTATTTATAGTAACTGCCTATAATGCCACTAAGTCTCTCGGATTTCCAGCTGGAAACACATTAGTTGCTGGGGGCACCAGGAGCAGCTGGACAGGATGTTACTATGCTCTGTGGGTCCCCAATGGAGTCTCAGCACTTAGCGCCACCTGTTGGCCAGTCCTGGTCATGTGACATGAAACTATATTTACTATAAATATTATAAAGATGTTCCCACTATTTCTTCCCTCCAAGGAGCCTAAATCCCATTGGCCTAAATTTCTAATAAATTCTTGCCGTCCCTTGTCCCTAATCACATGGATCCCTATGTATGGAATTACAGCCCCTCATAGAAGGTGTTTCTTATTGAGATCCAAGCGTTTGAGTTCATGTCGCCCCCTAGTGGCCCAAGGGAAGGTTCATCCTGCCTGAGGGGAAATGTTTGGCTCAGAAATAGCCCTAATGGCACTAATCGCTTGCACCTCCCCCTTCCTGTGCTGCATCTGTGCTCTGCGCAGCTCTGTCAGGCATGGGGGGGGGGGGGGGCTTTATGTATTATTAGGGATAATGCACAGGTTTGGCCATTCCAATCCCCACTGGGGAACCAAAGGGCGCTGCCCAAATTACCTACAATAGGCACAAGAGGTGGGAATGTCTCCCATATGTGCCAGTCTGAGTGTCTCACAGGCCCACTAGGCCCACCCCCCTTGTACCACCCCTCCATCCTCCCTACCCCCCAGCATCCTCCCTACCCCCAGCATCCTCCCTACCCCCCCCAGCATCCTCCCTAACCCCCAGCATCCTCCCTACCCCCAGCATCCTCCCTACCCCCAGCATCCTCCCTACCTCCCCCCAGCATCCTCCCTAACCCCCAGCATCCTCCCTAACCCCCAGCATCCTCCCTACCCCCAGCATCCTCCCTAACCCCCAGCATCCTCCCTACCTCCCAGCATCCTCCCTACCCCCAGCATCCTCCCTACCTCCCAGCATCCTCCCTACCTCCCAGCATCCTCCCTACCCCCAGCATCCTCCCTACCTCCCAGCATCCTCCCTACCCCCCAGCATCCTCCCTACCTCCCAGCATCCTCCCTACCCCCCCCAGCATCCTCCCTACCTCCCAGCATCCTCCCTACCCCACAGCATCCTACCTACCTCCCAGCATCCTCCCTACCTCCCAGCATCCTCCCTACCCCCCAGCATCCTCCCTACCCCCCAGCATCCTCCCTACCTCCCAGCATCCTCCCTACCCCCAGCATCCTCCCTACCTCCCAGCATCCTCCCTACCCCCCAGCATCCTCCCTACCCCCCAGCATCCTCCCTACCCCCCAGCATCCTCCCTACCTCCCAGCATCCTCCCTACCCCCCAGCATCCTCCCTACCTCCCAGCATCCTCCCTACCCCCCAGCATCCTCCCTACCCCCAGCATCCTCCCTACCTCCCAGCATCCTCCCTACCTCCCAGGATCCTCCCTACCTCCCAGCATCCTCACTACCCCCCAGCATCCTCCCTACCTCCCAGCATCCTCCCTACCCCCAGCATCCTCCCTACCTCCCAGCATCCTCCCTACCCCCCAGCATCCTCCCTACCTCCCAGCATCCTCCCTACCCCCCAGCATCCTCCCTACCCCCCAGCATCCTCCCTACCCCCCAGCATCCTCCCTACCTCCCAGCATCCTCCCTACCCCCCAGCATCCTCCCTACCTCCCAGCATCCTCCCTACCCCCCAGCATCCTCCCTACCCCCCAGCATCCTCCCTACCTCCAGCATCCTCCCTACCTCCCAGGATCCTCCCTACCTCCCAGCATCCTCACTACCCCCCAGCATCCTCCTACCTCCCAGCATCCTCCCTACCCCCAGCATCCTCCCTACCTCCCAGCATCCTCCCTACCCCCCAGCATCCTCCCTACCTCCCAGCATCCCTCCCTACCTCCCAGCATCCTCCCTACCTCCCAGCATCCTCCCTACCCCCCAGCATCCTCCCTACCTCCCAGCATCCTCCCTACCCCCAGCATCCTCCCTACTCCCAGCATCCTCCCCTACCCCCAGCATCCTCCCTACCTCCAGCATCCTCCCTACCCCCAGCATCCTCCCTACCCCCCAGCATCCTCCCTACCTCCCAGCATCCTCCCTACCTTCCAGGATCCTCCCTACCTCCCAGCATCCTCACTACCCCCCAGCATCCTCCCTACCTCCCAGCATCCTCCCTACCCCCAGCATCCTCCCTACCTCCCAGCATCCTCCCTACCCCCCAGCATCCTCCCTACCTCCCAGCATCCTCCCTACCTCCCAGCATCCTCCCTACCTCCCAGCATCCTCCCTACCCCCCAGCATCCTCCCTACCTCCCAGCATCCTCCCTACCTCCCAGCATCCTCCCTACCCCCCAGTCCTCCCTACTCCCAGCATCCTCCCTACCTCCCAGCATCCTCACTACCCCCCAGCATCCTCCCTACCTCCCAGCATCCTCCCTACCTCCCAGCATCCTCCCTACCCCCCAGCATCCTCCCTACCTCCCAGCATCCTCCCTACCCCCAGCATCCTCCCTACCTCCCAGCATCCTCCCTACCTCCCAGCATCCTCCCTACCCCCAGCATCCTCCCTACCTCCCAGCATCCTCCCTACCCCCCAGCATCCTCCCTACCCCCAGCATCCTCCCTACCTCCCAGCATCCTCCCTACCCCCCAGCATCCTCCCTACCCCCCAGCATCCTCCCTACCCCCCAGCATCTTCCCTACCTCCCAGCATCCTCCCTACCCCCCAGCATCCTCCCTACCCCCCAGCATCCTCCTTACCTTCCACCATGTCTCCTTGAGCATCACTGCTGGTGTGATGGCCTTCCAATGGGCCAATGGGGGACCCCCCCAGTACTCCTACCACTGGCAGTGTCACAAACAGCGGAACATTAACCTTAGGGGTGGTGATATTTAGGACTTGGGTGTCCGGGCCCCGCCGGGGCTGCCGCTTAAGGGCCCACCACCCCAGTTGGGAGCTGCTACAATAGATATCAACCCCCTCTGCCCCCAATGTGTCCTGTGTCCTGAGCTCCGGTGCCCCATCAGCCCAGTCCATACCTGTATTTAGGGGCCGGACTATGACATTAGGAGGTGGGGCTATGATACACATACCCCCAACATTTTGAAAATGGAAAGAGGGACAAAAATAAATGGCGCACACAGCACGGCAATTTTTTGACCACGCCCATTTTTGCGACCACACCCCCTAAATACCACTCCCATTTGGCAGGTTATTTAAAGTTTGAACACATCCCTGGGGGTTTTGGGGTCCTGTTTTATGTGTTATTACAGTTTTGCTGAAAAAGGTGAAATTGCCCTGTAAGCTGTGAGTCTCAGTTCCCCCAAGGGACCTGTTTAGCTTATTAGTTACACTTGTATCTCAGTGCAGGGGGGGCTTGTTAATGTTCTAGGATCTCTGCCAAATGCCCACTTATTTAATTAAATGTGAGAGACACTGTATCTAAGTTCAGGTGAAGCTCGTTAAGATTTCTGGGCTCTCTGCCCAGCTTCAGTGCAGGAGATCAAAGGGAAATGAGGGGCTTTTCAGTAAGAATCCGGGACTGCGGGCTGAGCTGTCAAAAGAGGGGCTGTCCCACAAAAATCGGGAGGTTTGAATACATCCCAAGGGAATTCTGCCCCCCTAACTGCAAAATAGAAGCACAAGAATCAAACCATTAGGGCTCTGCACTCAGGGTCGGACTGGGCCGGTGGGACACCAGGAAAAAACCCAATGGGCCCCGGCAGCCCAGAACCGATCCCTGCTGGGCGCCCCATTTGCACCCACAATACCTGAGACATTACAGCTTTTTTTACCAATTACAATTTACCTGAAATCAGAAATACTCACAAGTGGCCACTAGATGTCACTGCAGGACAGTATCGGCAACGCTCAGTGTGATCAAAACATGAGTTGCCCCATTAGTGTATCAGCCCCCCCAGGGGGTAACAAGAAAGATGTAAAATGAATTGTTACTCCCTCTTTCAAATCAAATCAACAGCTGTACGTCCGGCAGGGGGATCTGTGTCTGTAACAAAACTAAAGGGGAAACGTAACTCTTAATTAGTGATGAGCGAATTTGTTTTGTTCATTGAAAAATTAGCAAAGTTGCCGAAAATTATTGTAAAACGCATTGAAGTCGATAGACTTTTTTTACGTAAAATACATCAAAATCAATGGACATTTTTTCTCGCTCCATCGAAGTAGAGTTTTTTGTTTTGTTTTGGTTTTTTTTGCCGCGTTTTTTTTTTAACCTAAATTTTGGTTTATGAAAAATCACCAACATGAAATGGCGATTTTTGCCGCCAATCCGCGTCTGACGAAGGAATGCGCTCGTCTATAATCATTGGGGAATATTTATTGTAGTGTGTAAGCTGACATGACATGTTGCCCATAGCAACCAATCAGATCTTTGCTTTTGCTTTCTAACATGTGATTGATTGTTTAAATCTAATTGCTGATTGGTCGCTATGGGCAACATGACTGGTAATGTTGGCTAACACGCTATAATATATATAATATATAATATAATGCCCCATTGTGTATCTTTTTATTCTGCTTCACTCATGGTTAGCAACGTTCTGGGACATTAAGTCAACACAAAAACTGAAAGAAACGTAATTCTTTGCAATATGCATTAATGACACATTTGCTATGGTTTTTAATTTATTTGTATATAAAATTGCTATTAGCAGCAGTGTGTGTCGTTTTCTATTCCCTCCCCGGGGGCTCCGGCAAATGAAACAATGTAACAAAAGGAGCAGACTGACAGACCCGACTCGCTGGGGGAGACCGACCTTTGCAACATTGTTTAAATAGTAACAAACAGGAGTTAAAAGCAAATGCTTTCAAAATTACTTATTGGAAAGTTGCTTAGAATGATGTTTTCTTTTATTAGGTAAAAGAATATTTTTTGGGCTGACTTGTCCCTTAATAAAGTTATTTGTATTTCTTTCCATAGCTCCCCCCACTCTTACTGAGTTTTTTTTCCACACAGGAGTGAGTATGTTCTTGTTATGTTTGCGTGGGGTTCCTACAGATACGCTGGTTCCCTCCCACACCCCAAATACATACAGGCAGGTTGATTGGCTTCTGATAAAACTGCCCCTAGTGTGTGTGACTGTGATAGGGGCCTTAGATTGTAAGCTCACTGGGGCAGGGGCTGATGGGAATGGGATAGGGACCTTAGATTGTAAGCTCACTGGGGCAGGGGCTGATGGGAATGTGATAGGGACCTTAGATTGTAAGCTCACTGGGGCAGGGACTGATGGGAATGTGATAGGGACCTTAGATTGTAAGCTCACTGGGGCAGGGACTGATGGGAATGGGATAGGGGACTTAGATTGTAAGCTCACTGGGGCAGGGACTGATGGGAATGGGATAGGGACCTTAGATTGTAAGCTCACTGGGGCAGGGACTGATGGGAATGTGATAGGGACCTTAGATTGTAAGCTCACTGGGGCAGGGACTGATGGGAATGTGATAGGGACCTTAGATTGTAAGCTCACTGGGGCAGGGACTGATGGGAATGTGATAGGGACCTTAGATTGTAAGCTCACTGGGGCAGGGACTGATGGGAATGGGATAGGGACCTTAGATTGTAAGCTCACTGGGGCAGGGACTGATGGAATGGGATAGGGGCCTTAGATTGTAAGCTCACTGGGGCAGGGACTGATGGGAATGGGATAGGGGCCTTAGATTGTAAGCTCACTGGGGCAGGGACTGATGGGAATGTGATAGGGACCTTAGATTGTAAGCTCACTGGGGCAGGGACTGATGGGAATGGGATAGGGACCTTAGATTGTAAGCTCACTGGGGCAGGGGCTGATGGGAATGGGATAGGGACCTTAGATTGTAAGCTCACTGGGGCAGGGGCTGATGGGAATGTGATAGGGACCTTAGATTGTAAGCTCACTGGGGCAGGGACTGATGGGAATGTGATAGGGACCTTAGATTGTAAGCTCACTGGGGCAGGGGCTGATGGGAATGGGATAGGGACCTTAGATTGTAAGCTCACTGGGGCAGGGGCTGATGGGAATGTGATAGGGACCTTAGATTGTAAGCTCACTGGGGCAGGGGCTGATGGGAATGGGATAGGGACCTTAGATTGTAAGCTCACTGGGGCAGGGACTGATGGGAATGGGATAGGGACCTTAGATTGTAAGCTCACTGGGGCAGGGACTGATGGGAATGTGATAGGGACCTTAGATTGTAAGCTCACTGGGGCAGGGACTGATGGGAATGTGATAGGGACCTTAGATTGTAAGCTCACTGGGGCAGGGACTGATGGGAATGTGATAGGGACCTTAGATTGTAAGCTCACTGGGGCAGGGACTGATGGGAATGGGATAGGGACCTTAGATTGTAAGCTCACTGGGGCAGGGACTGATGGGAATGGGATAGGGGCCTTAGATTGTAAGCTCACTGGGGCAGGGACTGATGGGAATGGGATAGGGGCCTTAGATTGTAAGCTCACTGGGGCAGGGACTGATGGGAATGTGATAGGGACCTTAGATTGTAAGCTCACTGGGGCAGGGACTGATGGGAATGGGATAGGGACCTTAGATTGTAAGCTCACTGGGGCAGGGGCTGATGGGAATGGGATAGGGACCTTAGATTGTAAGCTCACTGGGGCAGGGGCTGATGGGAATGTGATAGGGACCTTAGATTGTAAGCTCACTGGGGCAGGGACTGATGGGAATGTGATAGGGACCTTAGATTGTAAGCTCACTGGGGCAGGGGCTGATGGGAATGGGATAGGGACCTTAGATTGTAAGCTCACTGGGGCAGGGGCTGATGGGAATGTGATAGGGACCTTAGATTGTAAGCTCACTGGGGCAGGGGCTGATGGGAATGGGATAGGGACCTTAGATTGTAAGCTCACTGGGGCAGGGACTGATGGGAATGTGATAGGGACCTTAGATTGTAAGCTCACTGGGGCAGGGACTGATGGGAATGTGATAGGGACCTTAGATTGTAAGCTCACTGGGGCAGGGACTGATGGGAATGTGATAGGGACCTTAGATTGTAAGCTCACTGGGGCAGGGGCTGATGGGAATGGGATAGGGACCTTAGATTGTAAGCTCACTGGGGCAGGGGCTGATGGGAATGTGATAGGGACCTTAGATTGTAAGCTCACTGGGGCAGGGGCTGATGGGAATGGGATAGGGACCTTAGATTGTAAGCTCACTGGGGCAGGGGCTGATGGGAATGTGATAGGGACCTTAGATTGTAAGCTCACTGGGGCAGGGGCTGATGGGAATGTGATAGGGACCTTAGATTGTAAGCTCCACTGGGGCAGGGGCTGATGGGAATGGGATAGGGGCCTTAGATTGTAAGCTCACTGGGGCAGGGGCTGATGGGAATGTGATAGGGACCTTAGATTGTAAGCTCCACTGGGGCAGGGACTGATGGGAATGGGATAGGGGCCTTAGATTGTAAGCTCCACTGGGGCAGGGGCTGATGGGAATGGGATAGGGACCTTAGATTGTAAGCTCACTGGGGCAGGGGCTGATGGGAATGTGATAGGGACCTTAGATTGTAAGCTCCACTGGGGCAGGGACTGATGGGAATGGGATAGGGGCCTTAGATTGTAAGCTCCACTGGGGCAGGGGCTGATGGGAATGGGATAGGGGCCTTAGATTGTAAGCTCACTGGGGCAGGGACTGATGGGAATGTGATAGGGACCTTAGATTGTAAGCTCACTGGGGCAGGGACTCATGGGAATGTGATAGGAACATTAGATTTAAGCTCCACTGGGGCAGGGACTGATGGGAATGTGATAGGGACCTTAGATTGTAAGCTCACTGGGGCAGGGACTGATGGGAATGTGATAGGGACCTTAGATTGTAAGCTCACTGGGGCAGGGACTGATGGGAATGGGATAGGGACCTTAGATTGTAAGCTCACTGGGGCAGGGGCTGATGGGAATGGGATAGGGACCTTAGATTGTAAGCTCACTGGGGCAGGGACTGATGGGAATGTGATAGGGACCTTAGATTGAAAGCTCACTGGGGCAGGGACTGATGGGAATGGGATAGGGACCTTAGATTGTAAGCTCACTGGGGCAGGGACTGATGGGAATGTGATAGGGACCTTAGATTGTAAGCTCACTGGGGCAGGGACTGATGGGAATGGGATAGGGGCCTTAGATTGTAAGCTCACTGAGGCAGGGACTGATGGGAATGGGATAGGGACCTTAGATTGTAAGCTCACTGGGGCAGGGGCTGATGGGAATGGGATATGGACCTTAGATTGTAAGCTCACTGGGGCAGGGGCTGATGGGAAAATGTAAAATCACAGTACTGTGCTGCAGTGTATGTTGGCGCTATATAAAGTACAATTCAGTCTCAGGGAATACAAGCGCTTTACAGCAGTACCGCAGTTCCCTGACACATCACATTGCGGCGCCACAAACAGGTGATACAGACGCTGCCAGGCAAGTCCCGGAGGCTCATTGCGCAGCGCAAACAGTTACATCCCAAGTCTGAATGAGCGCAGCGCTGCCGGAGAAACTCCCATCAACTCTATCAGAGAGAAGCGGCCAATAAGCGGCTGTATAGCGCACTGCAGGATCGCTCTGCTGCCACAAGGTGGCGCTGTTGGGCAGTGTCTCAGCCCGGGGGATCGCAGTGCCAGGCTGTGTGTTTGTAATTAGAAATAATAAGTGCGCAGAGATTAATACACTCGTTTCTTTTTATGAATGAAAAATGACCCAATGCGGGAAATGTTGCCCCTGAGAGG